>NC_142938.1:59935998-59943498 GCF_046866305.1 Octopus bimaculoides | reverse complement strand
TCACCACCTTAAATTGGACATTCTAATGCTCCACATAACCTAACGCTTTTACAATTAGTGATAACTTTTCTTCTCGGTGACTGCTGGGAAATTTCCCTTAGAAGTTGAAATAGGTAACAAACTAGGCTTACAAAGAACGCACGCATATATGCATATATACACACTTGCATACCTACACACATGCATTCATATATATGCGTGTGTGGCCTCATCATGAGTGCTTTTAATGGTGTTCATACGTTCTTTGTTTCAATTGATATGCTATGTGAAGTGTTGTGACCCGATGAAAACTATGTTTCTCATGAAGTCGTCACAGTTTACAAGTTCAGTGCAGTTAAAAACCATCACGAACTGAACATTACTCTTTCCTGCGTTCCCATCAATTTTAACTGCCGTATGATATGTTGACTGAAATATGTCTCTATGTATTTCCGGCTATAAAGCTCTGTCCTTTTCTATTTCAAACTGGTTTTCAACACAAGATTTATATGCTGCATTTAGAGCTGTTTGTAATATGTTTTGAGAAACTATTCCAAAAGGCAATTAATTCACGTTCTCTCGAAAGTTTATAAAATTCCTGAGACGTCATGAACATAATATTTTCGCTGGTAAGAATAAAGCTTCTAAAATCGATTAAAGTAATACGAAATGCTCCTTTGCTACAGTGAGAGAACACCTGATGTGTTTATAGGGCAGCGTTTGACCATTTCTATCCAAAAGGGAGTTTTTCAACCCAGTATTTTATATAATAAGATTATATGACTGTTTACAATGATCTTCGATAACAATGCTGAGGAGAGAGTATCAAGGCGGCAGGCGGCAGGCGACTTTGTTCTAATGCCTGACATTCAATTCCCCAAGCGACTGTTTTACTGCGAATTGGTGGAAATCAATTGTATGCGGGGTGCATAGAAAAAAGCGTTTAAATGTCGCAATCAGAGCCACACTGACGAGCTTTGAAATCAAACCCAACGCATGGGAAACACAAAAACAAGACCTCTCTCTTTGGCAAATGCGCATCAACAGTGCTCGTACATTGGCCATAACTCCTACGTACTCAGCAAGATTACAGGGGCACAAAGTAAACACAAACTACGCGAGTTTAGAACCGACTCCTTGCCTTCAATCCCAACAGAATACCAGTGCCCTACCTGCGGCAGAGCCTTCCAAGTAGACATCAGCTTCAGTGGCCTTACAGAACGATCTCCGCCTTCTCCCATGTGATATCCTTGGTCATCGTCGAAAATGAAGGAAGGACTAATACTAAAAAAAGGGGGGGGGGCAATTAGAAACTAGATGATCCATTATTTCTTGATACTCCTTCCAAAATATTCGGAATTTTCAATATTTCTTTCTCTAGTTTCTGGTTAGAGGAGCATTTGATCCGATTGGAAGATTTTCTCTCTTACCAGTGTGTCTAAGCAATCTACAGTCGATATAAAGCTATTATTTTTGTCGGCTCCCAATTTATTCATACTTGAAAGTTAGATTTCATATTTCATACCCTGAGATATTTTCATTCATAAATAATGAATTAATTTTCTGTTGTTGAAGATTAATCTCTCCACATTTGATGATTTTTTTTTTCCGAAACAAAAAATTCAGCCGAATTAGTCTAACGATATTTCCACCCAAAACATATAGCATTACAAATCGACAGAAATAAATTAGGCAATAACTAATATTGTAGGTTGGCATCTAACTCTCTAGAAATATCAATCTAATTTCATTCTAATCCCAATCGACCGTCTGCAAAAAGACGGAAAATTATAGACACTGCCATATTGATTTCAAATTTTGGCACAAGTCAAGCAACTTAGAGGAGGGGATAAGTTGTTCAACTCATGCTTATTTTATCGACCCCGAAAGGATAAAAGGCAAAGTCAACCTTGGCTGGATTTGAACTTAGAATGTAAAGACGGATAAAATAACGCTAAGCATTTTGCCCCGTCAGGTCACCACCTTAAATTGGACATTCTAATGCTCCACATAACCTAACGCTTTTACAATTAGTGATAACTTTTCTTCTCGGTGACTGCTGGGAAATTTCCCTTAGAAGTTGAAATAGGTAACAAACATATTTGAACTAAACTAAATTTCGTTTATTCTTCATCATTACTTGCCGCTGATACATTATATTTATTCCGACCTAGCGGGACGCGAGCGTAATTCTGTTTTAAGACAAAGTTACGGCTTTAAAATACACACAAGTTTTCTTCCTTTGGTATCTGTTACTGAGGAAGCTTTCTTTGGCATCTGTTACTGGAAGTTCGCTAAGAGGTGTTATTGAACAGATATAGTACTTTTACATCTTTTAGCAAACGCGAGATATTTTCTCCACGGTGAGTTCTGTGAGCTTGCCTTTAGAAGGACAAATATGTCATAAACAGTATGTTAACTAATCTGAATTCATACACTCACTCTCTCACACACGCGCGC
The DNA here is from genome assembly GCF_046866305.1 of Octopus bimaculoides. Classification (NCBI taxonomy): domain Eukaryota; kingdom Metazoa; phylum Mollusca; class Cephalopoda; order Octopoda; family Octopodidae; genus Octopus; species Octopus bimaculoides. The sequence continues at coordinate 59,941,059 of NC_142938.1, read as the reverse complement.
GCGCACACCGGTGTTGGTGTATTCAGAGGTCCATGTGGTGCAGCAAACTGATTGATAATATAAGAATAAGGCTTTAAACACTAATATCTATTAGGGTCAATTGGAGCAAAAATTCAAGACGGTGCTCAAACATGGTTCCAGCTTAGCACTCTAATGATTGAAAGAAGTAAAAGATAAAGATACATATGTATGTGTGTCTGTGTGTGTGTGCGTGTGTACACACGCATACACACACACACACACACATATATATATATATGTATATATTATATGACGGAGGTGTTCCACGTTGTTTCGATTCACGAACGATCTATAATCACTGTGTTGCTTCCTCGTTGTTTCTGGTAGCAGTACGAGAGAGAATGAGGATGAGAATCGAACTCTAAACCACATGCTTGTGAACCAAGTACTTCTTAAACAAACAGCGATATTAATTCTACGGAGAGATGTACGCCAACATCGTTTCGATATTCCACTTAATACACTTAGAGAACATTCTCGAATGACTAATATAAAGTTCAAGAAACAATTACAGGTTACTAAAATAAAATCACGGTGTTGAATAGATCGGGCGTTGGTATGTGTCCGTTTTTATTGATGAAATTAGAGACTGAGCAATATTTTTAATTACAGGAACATTATCTTCTCTTACCAGCCATTAAATTATTCGAAGATAATTGTCATAATATAAATATAAGATAATTTCCATGACAAGTTTATGTAATATTAACATACACCACGTAATTTGAAATATTATTACACATATTATAACCCCTGTCGTGGCTGTGTGGTAAGAAGTTTGCTTCCAAACCACATGTCTCCTACTGCTATAGTCTTGAAACGACCGAAGCCTTTTGAGCGGATTTCATAGACGCAAACTGAAAGGTCGAAGCATGTGTGTGTGTTCACACCACCGCTTGACAAGCGATGTTGGTGTGTTTTCATCTGCGTATCCTGGCAGCTCGGCAATAGAAACCGATAGAATAACTGCCAGGCTTAAAAGATGGATCGGTTCATTCGCCTAAAAATTCTTCAGAGCGATGTCCAGGTATAGCTGCAGTCTAACTCAGACCAGTAATTATTGTTTAATATTTCAGTGAAGGCGTAAATCGAACTCGGCGCCTCGAGTACTACACTGGTATAATTTTATCAACCTCACAAGGTATTCTGAGGAGGTAAACAGCCGGTATTAAATGGTGTTAAGCGTTTTGTCCTACGTCTTATGTGTGTGTGTGTGTGTGTGTGTGTGTGTGTGTGTGTGTTTACACATGCGCAAAAGATTCATACATTCATTCATACATACATAGAATCATACCTGTATTCACACATACATACATACATACATACATATTTACATGCATACATATATACATACATACATACATGCACACATACATAACGTGAAAAGTTACTTACACAGATGCAAATGCCATGGGTACACGTAGTTTTTACCGAATTTAATTCTATTGAAAATATTGTAGAGCATTACATTTTTAGATAAAACTAATCTCATTTTGCTATCTTTACTATTCAATGCAGATACAACATCATACCACAGCGTATTCTTTTACATCTACTCATACGCCATTACGTAACTTATTTTCTTCTTCGTTCTTTCTCTCCTTCTCTGTCTGTCTTTCTGATTAAACAGAGCTAAATGACAAATATGATTGGTACAAACAGTTTAAAGCGAATATTGTATATCCATTATTACATTACCGTAGCGCCAGTTCACATTGATAGTTCATGTTTGCTCGATTATCCGAGTTAAACCCTGTTTATTGTGTTCTCTCCACTGGGGATCTGGCAGTATTAAAGGCTCGTGTATGTCGACCTCATGCCACGTGGTCATATCAGATAAGGAGATATCTCGTGACGAGGGGGAATGTCAGGAAATCGACTCGGTGGGTCGCACGGGAGGACCCCAGAATATTCCGATAAATACATCAACTTGGTGTAATGGCACATGCCTCCAAACCTGACTGACTTAAGAATCTATAAAACTGATATACAATATAGCCATTTGTTGAAAATGATTCTTTGGGGTTCGAATAATTTACAACTGGAAACATGTGTATCTCATTCATCATCCTTAAACAAGCCTTATTCAGAGGGATGGGCTAATTAACCTGAAGAAAATTCTTACTGAGCACCACTTGTAAGGTCATGCGCTGCTCATATTAATGTCAGATCACCATATCACGCACATATGGCTGTGTGTATGTATGTGTGTGTGTGTGTGCAGCTTTAAACATTAATAGAAGCAACGCTTTCAATAAAGCTGCATAATATCCGTGTACCAGAAATATATGTCGGACGGAGATTTAAAATGAATAATGCAGAAGTAAGAATCAATGTCAGGCAAATCAAGTTCACATATACATTTATATTTATTCAACCCTAGACCCAACATGTATGAATTTCTCCGAAAGGAAATTAAATATATGAAGCATAGCAAAAATACATAGATATATAAAAATATATAAAGTAATCAATACACTAAAAATATGACCTCGAAAGTAAATGACAACCACGACGTAATTTGCACTCAGAACGTAATGGCTGACGAAATACCGCTAAGTATTTCTCCCGGGGTGCAACCGATTCTGCCAGTACACCGCTTTACGTTAACAATATATTGGAAATAATAAATACATATATAGGTCGACTTACACATTACAAAACGAAGTGATAAAAATGTTTAGGTATTGCTAATCCAGTTAATAATCTTATAGCCGTTTCTGGGTATTCCGTTGACTTGTCATATAAAAAATATTTACATTCATTATAGGACACGTCTACCTTCATCAGGGCAAAGAAGTTTCTAAAAATGGCTAACATGTACTACTTTTTAATGGGAATTGCCTACTGAGTGTTGTTTTAGAGTTATATGCAAAAGATCAGGGAGTGGAATTGTTTTTGAGTGGTTGGAAGAGAAGATGTAACGCAGGATAAAATAAGGCTGATGATGGTTCTATAGGTAGAGGTGGTGTGTGTTGAAGAACTTTACAGAAAAGGTCTCAATTGGTGTGAAGGCTGATTCTCATCTCTGTCCGGAATCATAATGCATAAATGTTGAGTAAAACCTATATTTGCAAGAGTAGACAGCATCGGAAAATGTATTTAATATCGAAGAGTTATGTAGGCGGAGAATAATTGAAGACTCTTTTAAGCATAGCTTGTATTTGCTTATCTTTGTATTATAAAGAGGAGCTGGTTTTATAATGGACCAAGCCAGTGTATATTGTAAGTTTTGTGAATTAAGGTCATGTATGTGTGTGGTTAATGATGTCGAGAATTTGTACTTTATCTTATTGAAAGAATTTAAGTGAGCCCTATATCGCCATTTAAAATCTATGGTGCTTCCTAAGTAAGTCCTTGCTTGGTGTTGATTTGTTGTTTCCACAAGACATTTATAAACTAAATTTTTACGCAGACAGAAGCCCCCAAGTGGGCATGCATTAGATATACGACAGTTATAAGTTTTCTCTTTTGTTCCACCATTTACATTAGTCGTGCTATTTTTTATAACTAATATGGAGCGCTGTGAAAGGTTTGTCGTGTGTACTAACCTGAAGCTGAATTTTACATCTATTATATTTCCTAAATTTGGTGAGTAAGATAACTTGACTGATGATTTGTTAAATATAAAGTGGAATCTATGATGCTGCGGAAAGTTTGATTTCAGAATTTTAAAAAATAATTAGGAAAGGTTTTAACCTGTAGAGAAAAGTGGGAAGGGTACCATAGGATTCCATATGATGTTACATTGGATTGGTAATGAAGAGGAGATTCATAATTACTATAAATTCTGGAAGGCTTATGCTGTGATCTTATGGGTCTGTTTGGTTGGTTTGAAATGAAGGCCATGCCAAGAGTAGTTTCGGGAACTGATTTGCTATATTGTTTTTCAATTTAGTATCACAGATATAGAATTTTCTCTCGGAATCCGTTTAAATGTAGAGCCTGATTATAGGAAGGAGCGTGGGTATTAAACATCTCTTCATTAGCTGATAAATTTGAGTTCTTTTTTTATTGAAATGCCTGTAATTACGCTGTCAAGGGTTATTCTAGAATGATTTGAAAGGACGTTTATATACTGCAACGTTTGGTCAGGCTTGTGAAATGGGTAGTATTAGTTTGTATTTAAAATGAGTGTGAGATGCAAAAGATTTACCACCATACATTCTGGAATGAGGACGTTACAAACATTGTATGTATTTTATTATACACATACGATCCTTCTCAAAATTTACTAACAGAGGATTTGAAGGATTTTTTTAAAATACGATTTCGGGTTATACGTATCCAATTCATTAGTCTGCTCAGGTTGTTTTGATTTTGGTTTAAAGTCATATAAATAATGCTTAGCATTTCATTCTATTAATGAATTCATTGGTCGTCTGCACTAGGACTTCCATAATCGTATGCCTTGGTGGAATTCGGATATTATTTAGCAGAGATGCTTAAGAATCGTTTCTCCATGTCTTCCGTCTATCTGAAGCGGTCTATCGAGCAAAGTGTATATGATTATAAGGAAAAATATCTTATACAATATATATATATATATATATATATATATATATATATATATATATATATAGAGAGAGAGAGAGAGAGAGAGAGAGAGACAGACAGACAGACAGAGATTGGGGGAGAGAAAGAGAGAGGAAGAGTGCGGGAGAGGGATATAGATAGATAATAGATAGACAGGTATGATATGCTACACACACACACACACACACACACACACACACACACATATATGTAAACAATAAATTAGAGGGATACAATTGACAATCCAATAATTTATGTGGTATTCAACTAACGTACGAGTGGTATTGGATGTTTTGCACACCCCTTTGAAGGAATTGCTTTCCTTAGGTGGTTACTCCATATAAATATATATATATATGTATGTATATGTATACTACATATAAAAATGTGTGTGAGTGTTTGAGTATGGGCATACGTAAATCTATGTACGTATGTGAAGTGTATTTAACAAATATATTGAATGAGACAAACAGCAGACCACACAACAGAGTTTAAAAAAAGATC
>NC_142938.1:59905998-59920998 GCF_046866305.1 Octopus bimaculoides | reverse complement strand
TATTTATTTTATTGACCCGGAAAGGATAAAAAGCAACGTCAACCTCGGCGGAATTTGAATTCAGAACGTCAAGTCAGACGGAATGCCACTACGAATTATACCTTGTGTGCTAAAGATTCTGCCAGCTCACCAATGATGCCGATATTGGCTTCATATTTTGGCACACTTTGGGAAAGAGACCAAGTCGATTACATCGACGATATTGCCCAACTGGTACTTTATTCAGCGACCTCGAAAGTATGAATGACAAAGTCTAATCCAGCGAAATTTAAATACTGAGCGTGAAGGCGAGCTAAATGCTTAGCAGCATTTCGCCCAGGGCTCTAAAGATTCTACGAGCTCACCGCCTTAATTATGATGATGTTAGTATGAAATAAATATAGTCACGAATTTCGAAAAGATATCGGTATTCATGCAATTCGTAAGTAACGAAACCAAGTACATTAGATTGTTTAATCGATCCCTGAAATGAAGGCCAAAATTGATTGGTTGAGAATTAAACTGAAATCTACGCAAAATAATCAGGAATATACAAAACTGAAACCATATATCAACACACAACACCACTTCAAAGCTGATTCAATCGTGTCCTTGATCTTTTTTCACGTAGTTGGTGGCCGTTGCACCGTTACATTCCAGGATGTTGCAGTGCACTGTCATTGAATATATGGCTTAATTCGTTGAACTAAGCCATGTATGCCTTACACACACATAGAATCATATATACTATGTTTAGTATGTATATACACATACATATGTATGTATTTCCATAATCGTGTGTGAGTATGTGTATACATGTATACACGCATACACAAGCATATCTATGTATGTATGCGTTTGCGTGTTTATAAACTCTTGCTATTCGTTGTGAATTTTTTCTTCGAGAGGAAATCAATCCTTACGGGAGATTTTACAACTTTTCCTTTTATTTTAACAAATTAATAATACACAAAATATTGCTTTTTGTGTATTTTTGCGTTTAAAGCTTAATTTCAAATTCAACAGTTATTCCTTTTTATATTTTCAAGCAACTGTTTCCAGATTTGGTGTTTTCGCAGAAATTTTTTCAGTAATTTAATAGTTCTATTAATTATACGATGTTGGATCAGAATTTATACTATTAAATATTGATGCCGAGAGATAAATATGTAATGCTAACAATAGGGACATACAGGGATGTGTTAAAAGCCCCACTTTGCAGCCACGTGTTTCCGGGTTCAGTCATATTGTGTGGCATATTGGGACAAGTGTCTCCTACCAGAAGGCACGGGGAGACCAATGCTTTGTGACTTAATTTGATGTACGGTAACTCTGTTGGGTTATGTTAAATCGTTCCTGTTATTTCTGCATAGTAGATAACCTAACTAAAAATGAAAATTACATTGGTTTCTGCGAAGGCAATTTCAAAAGACCTTATGGACACCAGCTCTCTCCTTTCCGACACATCGACAAAATTAAAGCCACGAAGTTGACTAGTTACGTATGTGGTTTGTACACCGACTGCACATCACATACAGTCGAGCGGGGTATCGTAAATAAGAAATCCATGCCTTCTATAAAAGGATCTAAGAAATGCAATACATCCTTTTTACATCATAAAAATCCTTCGTACTACTTAATTGCGGATTCGAAAGATTCAGCAAATATGGGGCACAGAGACTTGAGGAAACCGTCGTCTGCGGATTGAGCAGCTGTCGCGAATACGTTTGAACCTTCTCCTTGAATCATTCTTCAACAACTTGTTTAATTATGCTTTTTACTGTCAACGGAGACGAAATTCTCATTTTCACTCAAAAACTGTTGAAAAGGTTGCAAGATGCAACAAACATTTTTCAAAAATATATAGGTAAATCAGTGCAAAGTTTACCGGTGAGTGTGTTAAATTTCAACTCACTAAAAGAGAATGAGTATGCCCAGACACAGCAATATATATATATATATATATGTATATATATATATATATATATATATATATATATATATATATATATATATATATATATATATATATATATATATATATATATATATATATATATATATGTATATATATATATGTATATATATATATATATATATATATATATATATATATATACATATATATATATACATATATATATATACATATATATATATATATATATATATATATATATATATATATATATATATATATATATATATATATATATATATATATATATATATATATATATATATATATATCTATATGGAATTTTGTTGAAATTCTTATTTAAATTTCCATCATATGTTTTGCTTCCTTTCTTTTTTTTTTCCAACGTCTCTGAACTTCCAGTCTGGGAAAAAGTTCATTCTTCGCCCATCGGGATGCCTCAACAAAAGTGGAATGAGTGCAATAGCTTCATATTATGACTGATTTTCCTTTGAATGTTTCGTTCTGACAATGGTTTGGAAAGGCCTCTCTCACAACAAAATCCAATTAAATATACACTGAGCAGATAAATTTGATTCCCACGTTATATTTCCCCGAAGATTACTGCAAGAGAAATAAAAGCGAATCAACCAAAAAATAATATTTCATTAGATGAAAAAAAAAAAAGAAGTGGCATGTATATTATAGAGATGTTATCTCAATTGCTATGACTGGCACAAATAAGTAACGCTCCTGTCGGTCACCGGAATACTGATCAAAATGGTTCTATATATAGGTACTTATATGTATATATGTGTATATATATATATATATATATATATATATATATATATATATATATATATATATATATATATATATATATATATATATATATATATATATATATATATATATATATATATATATATAATCAAACATAGAGAACTCAGTATATACACCCAGTCACATACACACACATATAGCTATATACATATGCAGATGTGTGTGCATATACATATGTGTACAAATATATATGCGTGTATATATGTGAATGTATGTATATATATATATATATATATATATATATATAAATCTCTATGTGTACGCGTGTGTATGTGTGTATATATACATATATATATATATATATGTATGTACACATATGTATATGTATATATATATATATATATATATATATATATATATATATATATATATATATATATATATATATATATATATATATATATATAGTTTTAGGGAAAATAACCAATTTTCAAGAAGTCATCGATGAAAATCCACTACCACATATAGAAAAATAAATAATTAAATAATAATTATTATATTTATCTTATGATATTTACTTTACTTTATATTATACTCATTTATTGTGCTTTTAATTATTAATTTTTCTATATGTGGTAGTGTATTTTCATCGATGAGTTCTTGAAAATTGGTTATTTTCCCTAAAACTATATATTTTATATATACTTTATCTATAAGGCTCAATTTAATTTTAATTTTTTATAAATTGATTTTAATTGAGTTTTTTACCTGTAATTTTGGATTTTGTCCCTAATATTATTATTATTATATATATATATATATATATATATATATATATATATATATATATATATATATATATGTGTGTATGTATGTATGTATGTATGTATAAAGAAGATACTTATATGGAAAAATGGAGATCACCTTCCCCTGTGGGATGAAGTTAAAATAATAGACAGAGAACATTACTGGAAAATACGAAAACTAAAAGACGCAGCACATATGCTAGGACACAGCAACCTCCTAAGCAGACCGAGTGTAGATATGAATAGCGTATGGGAACCGGTATCCAGGAAGGATAGGAAAATATTAGATTTATAAGCCCTAAATCTCATCCCATAATTGCCCACGGTTCGGCAAAAGAGACCGGTAGAATAAGTACTAGGCTTACAAAGAATAAGTCGTGGGGTCGATTTGTTCGACTAAAGGCGGTGCTCCAGCATGGCCGCCGTCAAATGACACAAATAAAAGAATAAAAGAATATATATATTTATATATAGAGAGAGAAATGGGAAGAGCGAGAGAAAGAGCAGGAATGGAAGCATTTATAATAACTCTTTAATCTAAAAGGAATAAAAAGATTCTAAGATATTTTCTTCTGCGTCCTAAACTTAACAAAAACGATGATACATATATTTTCAGATATTGTGTCTCCATATGCATTTAATGACATAAAATCGTCCGATGACTATGCCGTGTATATCATATTATGGAGTCTCGACGTGGATTATATTTATTCGCCGCTGTAATAAGCTAATATTGACGCAATTCTAAGAGTATACCGCTAAATGGTCTTTCATTTTGCTAGATATAGCAGCGAATATATATTCCAAATCAAACTTTTATTGTCATGAAAATTGGTTGTTAATCTTTTGGGTTACGATTAGGATATATAGCCTAGTGTACATTATACAAGTATGTGGAAAAGAAACGGCATTGTTATTGCTAGAATTTGTTTTCTTTACTTCGAATCAGAGTGGCAAAATCCCTGAAGTTGCAGATTACCAGATTTTAGATTATCAGAAATATTATAGTCTGAGAATTATTAGCTTGCCAGAAATGATATACCAGGGGTAAAATCTATAGGGAAATGACAGTAATATATTATAAGAGATTAGGGCGGTGAGATGGCAGAATCGTTAGCACGCTGAACTAAATGCTTAGCGGTATTTCGTTTGTCTTTAGGTTCTGTGTTCACATTCCACCAAGATCAACTTTGAATTTCATCCTTCCGGAGTCGATAAAGTAAGTACCAGTTGCGTACTGAGGTCAATCTAATTCACTGGCCTCCTCCCCTCAAATTTCAGGCCTTGTGCATATAGTGGAACGGAATATATTATCAGAGATTAGGGTGGTGAACTGGCAGAATCGTTAAAACCTGGGGCAAAATGCTTACTGGCATTTCCTCTATCTTTACATCCTGGCTACAAATTCCGCCGAGGTGGACTTTGTCTTTCATGTTTTCCTGATCGATAAAATAGGTACCAGTTGAACAACTGGGTCAATGAAATGCTTTTGCCCACTCACTCCAAATTGCTGGTTTTTTGTCCAAATTTGAAACCAATGAATTATCACAGAGAGTCGGTTGCGAAGATAAATGCATTTTAAGAAATATGTTTCCGAGAAATATTAGATTGCTAGAAATATGGTTGTAGACTCGACTCTCATGAACAAACAGTTACGATGACCGGCACAAGTGGTTACAATGACAGCTGTTTTCAGACTTTTTGTTAGCGTTTGTCTCATAGGTTCTGAGTAATATAAAACGTTCTTTTCGTAAGTCTCGGACAAAAATTGGGCGAAGAATATGTGAATATGTGCCATATACAATGCATAGATGATTAGGAAATAGGTGATGTGTTTCATGTGGGATACAAATGAAAGGCAAAGGTTTAATAGTTTCCAGAAAATTCGAATGTAAATACACTAATCGTAATTGAAAGCCATTGGTGAACAACTCTTTATTTCATACGTGTTCATAATATATTCGATTCATTAGCGTAAACTTTGGGATACTCAGTTTTTCGACATTCTTATGACTTTTCAGGCACAGCCAGCCTGATGTGACGAATTAAACAAGAATTTACGAATCTTCTTCATAAATTCAATAAATTGTTTGATGATGTGTGTTTATATCTGCCAATTTATAATCAATCATCAGGTGCATGATGACTAACAAGGATCAGAACGATGACATGCATTTTCAAGTTAGGTTAAACAAAGATTTCAGTTTCATAATTGTACCGCGATGTTGCCATTTGGATTTTTATAGGATTTTTCCCTGTAACTTCTGTTGGAAAGAACCAAATAATCTGCTACTGTTAAACTTATTAATATGTTAGAGAAAAGAGATAAACAGATTTTCATTAGGTTGTTACTATTGCATATCTATCTATCTATCTATCTATCTAGTTATCTGCCTGTCTCTGTCGCTCTCTCTCTCTCTCTCTCTGTATATATATATATATATATATATATATAGAGAGAGAGAGAGAGAGAGAGAGAGACAGACAGACAGACAGACAGACAGACAGAAAGAGAGAGAGAAAGATAGATATTTACACACACACATATATATATACATATATACATAAATATACGTATATGTGCATATATATATACACACAAACAAATACAAACAGAGCCGGATCTTATAAGTGCGTTTCAATAAATGACTGTGTATACATATATATGTAGCTATATGTCTGTAGATATGTATATATATATTTATAACGCTAATAACGAGTGTGCATCAGCTGTATTTTATTGTCACCGCAGATTAAGTGTTTGAAGAACAGTATCATTCGAAATAATCCTGTTTACCTTTAGAGTATTCGATTTTCAAGATGTATCCGTTTTACATGCAAAAATACACAAACTACAACTCGACGTTGTGAGAAGTATTCTATTACATTTAATCGAGAAATTTGCAAATGAAGGATTATCAAAGCATTGAGCAATTTATCTTAAAGAATCAATATTTTAATTCCAATTGACATATCGAATATACACCCAAACATTTAAATAATTTCTGGACAAATATCAATAATTTTGAATTTACGTGCGATTATTTTAATGCAATGCTGCATTTAATTGAAGGAAGGAAAGAAGTCACACGAGGGACAAATCTCTGACATTTTAATTTGAATGATTAAAAAATGCTAATATTTCGAAAGTTGCAGCAATATGTAATTTCAATATTTGATACACAGGATAAAATATAGAATATCGTACTATTGAAATAGATTACATACTCGTAGAGGATTTAACATCTGATTGAGTTCTACTGAGAATTCTACTGCACAAGTCTCTCTCTCTCTCTCTTTCTCGCTCTCTCTCTCCCTTTCTCTCTCTCTATTTCCCTCTCTTTTTCTCTCTCTCTCTCTCCCTTTCTCTCTCTCTCTCTCTCTCTCTCTCTCTCTGTATATATATATATATATATATATATATATATATATATATATATATATATATATATAGGCTCCGGCAGGGGATGGTGGCGAAACCTGCTGTAGTCTTTCACCACAACTTTCTCTCACTCCTACTTCCTGTTTTTGTTGTGCCTGTCAAGGGTCAGCCTTGTCACACTGTGTCACGCTGAATATTCCCGAGAACTACGTTAAGGGTACACGTGTCTGTGGAGTGCTCAGCCACTTGCACGTTAATTTCACGAGCAGGCTGTTCCGTTGATCAACTGGAACCCTCGACGTCGTAAGCGACGGAGTGCCAACGACATATATACCTATCTACCTCTTTATTTATCTATCTAGCTAGCTACGTATTTATGTAGGTATATGTGTGTGCGTGTGTGTGTATTTGTGCATGTGCGTTCGCACGTTTGTCTGTATGCTCATATTCGTATGAGAAACTGGTTTCATCTATAGTCATAATGAAGAGACGCAGACCCTTGTAAGATTCATCAGTCGATGATGCTTTTGTCTGACGAGACACCATGATGTCGAAACACTGGATGTCCCAGAGTCCCCTTACGTTAATGAATCAAGTATCTTATGAACGTCTTAAAGGAGAAGCTTTACTATTACGACAAAACTAGAGATACATTAGCATATTCAATTTCGAATCTGTCGGAAGGTGTTAAGTATATATATAAACAAGTCTTTGTTTCGACTCGCGCTTTTCACTGCGCATGCGTCGATCTATTGTCAGTCGGCTGATATCAGCATGTAAGAGCAAACAATTTATTTTAGGTTATTTACTTGTTATACACACACGCTCACACATAGACACACACATACACACATACAGTTATACACTCTGACACAGACACGTATATTTGTTTCTTACAACTCGCTAACCTCGTCGTATAATAGAAAATATGAAATGCTTAGGCTTCTGAACATGCGTGTATAAATGAATACATCTAATGTATCCAATACCGTCCAGTTAAAAAAAAACAACACAGAACAATAAAAATTCATAAAAAGGAATATTCCAAATGTTTTTATAATTCTTAACACTATGAAAAAGTGAAACAAAAATCGGAAACAAAAACCCGAAGTGTGCTAAGACAAAAAGAAAGCGACATATTACTAATCAAAATATATAGCAATTCACCATGGGTGGGATTCGAGGCAAACGAAACATAGCTCTGAGCTCATTCCATGTATTCAAATCAGATTTGTGAAGATTTAAGATTGCGAGGCTCATATATATAGATACGGCTGTGTGAACGTATAGACGCACACATATATAGAGATAGAATATATGTATATGTATATAGAATTAACAATCAGATATATATATATATGCTGCCTGAAGATCCGATTGTAGAAACAGCCTGTATACAAATTTAGAGTATTATGAATAATATATTTCGCGTGCTTTAAGCTTACCCTCCTATAAATTGAATTACATTTGTTTTCCTGCTGGAGATAAACCACTGGTTTTGCCTTAAAACGTGTCGATCTGCATTGAAAATACATGAAAATGAAATGAAATAAATCACAGGTTTCACATACTCAGTTGTGTCTATACAGAATATCTTCACCGGAAACTATTTGACCCAGGTACAAAAGAAAAAAGAGAAATGCTATTTATTTTCATTCATTCGTTTTTTTCTATTCGTTTTATTTATTTATAAACCTGAAATTATGTATTACGAAATACAAAATCGTAGAGTTAATGCGCTAGATGACTAAGAGGTGAAGGTTTAAAATAAAACAGTTATATCGATGAACCAATGAGCTTATGCAGCTACTGCTTCACTAAAATTATATCGGTATGTGTGAATGCAGTTTTAAAGAAGATATCAAAATATACATTCATCTTAGACAGCAGACTCAAAAAGCAGGATCAAGGAATATAGAATACTTGAAAGTTCATAAGAACTTAGAAATTGTGAGGTGTTGAGAGTTTTATCATTTGTGATCAGGACTGCGAAAATTTCCTTTGGTCAACATTTACCAAAGGAGAGAAGTTTTTTTTCTCCTCGGTAACTGCGGTGGATTTGCCTTTAAAAGTGAAAATATGTCAGAAACATATTTTAACTAATGCAAAGTTTGTTTAGTGGCGCTGGTGCTGTTATATTTATGTCGGTCAGGCGAGAAATCATTTATTTCACTGTTTTCGGTTAAAGCTGAGGCTTTAATGTATGTACCTGAAAAATCTTCATAGGCGCAGGAGTGGCTGTGCGGTAAGTAGCCTGCTTATCAACCACATGGTTCCGTGTTCAGTCCCACTGCGTGAGACGTTGGGCAAGTGTCTTCTACTATAGCCTAGGGACGACCAAAGCCTTGTGAGTGGATTTGGTAGACGGAAACTTAAAGAAGCCCGTCGTATATACATATATATATATATATATATATATATATATATATATATATATATATATATATATATATATATATATATATATGCATGTGTGTATATGTTTGTGTGTGTGTGTCCCCAGCATCACTTGACAACCGATGCTGGTGAGTTTACTTAGCGGTTCCGCAAAACAGAGCGATACAATAAGTACTAGGCTTACAAAGAATAAGTTCTGGGCTAGATTTTCTCGATTAAGGCAGTGCTCCAGCATGGCCGCAGTCAAAATGACTGAAACAAGTAAAAGACTAAAGAGAGAGTGTAGTAAATGTTCACATAAGCAAGACGAAATTTAATTAACATAACGATGGATCGTTCCAATAAACAGTGATTGCGTGGCAGCTGCCTCTTTCATCAATCTACTCCCATTTGCTCATGTACATGCACAAATACCTATAAACAAAATCTCACTCACACCCACATACACACATCTATATATTATTGTGACACTAAAATAAAGACAGTGTAAGTGGATGCCATGCTGGGGTACGATCTTGAATAGTTTTAGCCGAACAAATTGACTGAATTAAACAATCTTTTCTTATTTTGGCTCAAGGTCAGAAAATTTGAGAGATGGAGAAAGCAAATTATTTGATATAAGTACTCAACTGGTACTTGTTTTATCGACCTCGAAAGGATCAAAGTCAAAGTTGAACTCAGAGGAATTTGTACTAAACTTAAGTCGGGTGAAATGCAGCTAAGCATTTTGATCGGTGCGGTAACATTCCTGACAGCTTACCACCTTATTGACTTCACATCTGATAATTATTCTTTAGTTACAGAGGCATAGAAAGCAAACACCGGTTATCCAGTGATGGTGGGGAGGGCGACACTGGCAAAATGAAACGCCCATACACTGTTGTGTGCGTGTGTGTGTGTGTCTGTCTTTGTATGTAAACGACGGTCTCTTACCGTTTTCGTCTACAAAATTCACTCACAAACGAAGCCACTGGCCGCCCCGGGGCTATTGTAAAAACACTTGTCCAACCCCCGGCGCAGTTTGGGCAAGTGAACCTGAGATGACGAGGATGCAAATCGAGTTTCATATTAACCACACAGCCTATATGCCTGCGCCTGTATATTAAGTGCCCATCATTTTCTTTCTTTCTTTTCTTACATTTGTAGTTACTTCTCCGTTGATTTTGTGCTGATTTGAAACAATTAGCCAAATAAGTTTATTCTTGTCTCAACCAAACGTGCGTAGAGATTTATCTTGATTATTTTACTGTAAATGGTTTTAGCGTCATTAATTATACACAGCTAATTATTTATTATATGAATCATTACCATGATCGATAAAACGCATTTATTATTTTTTTTCTAGATAATCCGAACGAAAAAACAAAATATATTGTTTTCATTTAAACTCTTAACACTACATGTACGTGAGCGAAAGCCCTGCATGTACTAATGGACGTTGACACCATTTTATGGAATATGATACGACTAAATATATTGTTTTGCGGGGTAAGCCTGTGATAAAAACAAACATAATAGAAATGACTCATACAAATGGTCTGAAGGGCCACATATCATATTCCAATCTACTTTTAAAACTGAAATGTTTGGAGATATTCTTTGTTGAGAAGACGCCATTTTTGTATTGCATTTGTTACCAACAGAATTATGAAGCATTCTATAAATAAAAAAAAATATATATATTACTTTACACAAATGATGATGATGATGATGATGATGATGATGATGATGATGATGATGATGATGGTTGTGGTGGTGGTGGTGGTGATGATGATGATGATGATGATGATGATGATGATGATGATGATGATGATGGTGACGGTGATGGTGGTGACGGTGGTGGTGGTGGTGGTGATGATGATGATGATGATGATGATGATGATGATGATGATGATGATGACGATGATGATGGTGATGGTGACAGTAGTTCTTCGTTGTTCGAGAATGATGATTCTGCAAATTCTTGCTTGAACAACCCAGTTAGCCATTAATATCAATTATACTCTGTTAGATAAGACCTTCTCCAATATACGAGGTCTGATCAATAAGTATCAGGACAGTTGAACATACTAAAAAAGCTCCCTAATTTCTTAGCGATACTCTTTTTTCTGTGTATTTTCCTAGCTTAAAAATTCATAGACAAAATATCTTGTATTATTACTCAAATAATTTAAAACTTCTGCACTGCATCATTTTCACATGTTGCTTCAATTCGTAGCCACAATTTCGTAGTATAAGTCACAATGATTTTACCGTATTGGATTTAAAACATTGAGAATAAAGGAGGGTGCAGAGTTCAGGTTTTTTGCATTTAAAACTTTATGATGTCCTCTCTAGCCCATCCATGTAACACTCTTTACATGAGAAATAAGGAAAACTTACGCATGTTACTTCGCATGCTACTTCTAGTCTCAGAGATCGTAGAACACATCATGATTAGTTTGTATCGATAGACTGGGTGAAGAAGACTACCTGTGGACGCATGCCCAGTTCTTCAAGACTAAAGATAAGCCAAAGATCAAGTGAATCATATACAACACCATAGAGAAATATTCTTATATTAATACATTTCATTCAACGCTTCTTTGTGCGCATTATAAATTTAATTCCAGCCTGACCAAGCTTCACTCCCACCAGCATACGTTCCGCATGAAATTTTAATAGGAATAATTGCATTCTTATTAGGTTGCGTGCTATGATCCAATGACATCATTCTCAGCCTGTTTCGTCTTTACCCATGCCTAAAAAGAAAATTCTCTACAGAGACTCGCTCAGCAGCGAAAGGTCTTCCCATGTTCGTGTACACATATATGCATAGTCACTAGAAGAATGTTAACGAAAACGTTGATTTGTAACACAAGTACAACACTAAGCTTGATTAATATTATACATATAATATCGTATTTAATCAAAATAAAAACATTAAAATAAATGAGAAATAAGAGTCCTTATATTGTCACTTTAATAAATTGTATGATATATTGCGATCAACGGTATGTGACAATAGTTTAAGATATTGCCTTCAGCAACAAGCTGATTTCAAAGTTGTGGTCTTCATTCCTTCCCAGTGATTCTGTAAAGAAATGAAATTGTTATAAACGAGAATATGATCTGATCTGTAATCTCATTTCACCAGAATTACCCATCGTTCAGCGCGATGCATCAAGAAACTCAACCCCCACCACATACTCTAGCCTACTCTTTGCGCGTATAACCCTGTACATACAAACAAATATATGAATGTCTACATAAATAAGATATGGTTCTGTTTCATGTGTGTGAAGACGTATACAAACATATATACATACACACGTGTGTATGTGTTTGGGTGTGTGTACATATAGTTGATGTATTTATAAGCTTTTAGTTGCGCAAAAAGAAAAATGGTATGGAATATAAATCAAAAGGAAAAAAAAAGACTATCAAAATCTCTCAGTATCGTATGTATAGACTGACAAGAGGATGTGACGTATGAACAATAGACTTGATGTTGAAATCCATAGCTGGTGCCAAATTGACGTTCATTTTATACTATGATTATTTTATATTGTAAATGAATAGGTATGGAATTATAGGAGATACACGAAAGCGAATAAATAACCATTTAAGAAGAGAAAGACAAGATGAAATGAACAGGAAAAAAAATGAAAGGGATGAGATATTATATATTTTGTTATTTATCACAGCTCAGTAAACTTGCGTGTGAATTATGTTTAGAAATACATGTCTGTCCATATATTATCTATAGAGCTTGTTGCGATATTGTCTTCAATTGTTCAAAGACGACGCCAGTAAGCTAAAATAAAAAAAAAAAGAGATGGATACGTTTTAAATAGAAGACAATAAATATGAGAGATCAGTTTATATATCGGAAATGGTTTAATATTTCAACATATTATTAGTTTGAACTAAACGCATTAGTAACTTTTTTTCTGATACCTTTTGTTCAAGTATATTTACGATATATTAGAATATTTACATAAAAGATATAGAGATATTGTCCATAAATACAAACATTGTACGCAACATTTTCTTTAGTGCTTTCATCGCCATATTTGCATTACATTTGAAACTCCCAATATTTACTGTAAACATTGACTTAGTACCATTACAATCATATTTTCAATAGGGAGTCGAAAACGAATAGAGCATAATTTATGTATTTATGATTAGTTAAAATTTCTCTAGAACATTTTTGAGAGATAAGTAAATCTCTGCGAATGCAACCCATATGTCTGCAGAGGGTAATCCGCCAAAATGAAATAGAAGGCATGTTACCCAGCGCATATTTATGAAGTGGAATGCAATTTCATAACTAAACATCTCGTTTTTCTGTTGTAATTCGTGTACAAGTATGATATATTGGCAGTTATGTTGACTGGACATAGACTATTGGTTTCTCAGATATTTGGTCCATAAAATATAATGTTGTAGATTTAGAATTAGGTCATTTGTAGCGAACTGAGAGGCTCCTGAAACCCTAGGATGGGACGAAGAGGCAAAATAAGATATACAGCGCTCTAAATAGCAGTATACTGCAGTTTCCTCACATATAATCTACTTCCAGCATTGTGAAATGAAACATAATCTGCCATGGCGTTATACGAGAAAGTATTATAGAGCCCGTTTGATTTCACCTCATATCACTATATTTTATCATCGCAAATCGCATGATATCAACAAGTTATCTTCGACAAAACAACATGTTCCATGCGAGACCAGTGGTTCTTAACAAGGGTCCATTTGTTTTTTGCGGCTAAAATTTGTGCAATAAACTTGTTATTCTTCTACCATATACAAAGTATTTTAACATTTTAAATACAACGCCTGATATTTAAATATGCAAAATATATAACACGAAATGTCTATGAGGATCCACCCAAGTAAAATAGGAATCAAAGGGGTCCATTGGTTTTAAAATAATTGAGAACTACTAAGCTAGAATATAGCAGGATGACAGTTAAAAACAAGCTTTTACTTACAATGTAACAATAATAAATTCATTCTTCATATATTTGTGAGATAAATTGCAGAGCCCTTCTTATTTCATGATACCACATTATAATGATGTGATACGTTGCCAGAAAATATAGCTCTGATTGATTTGTCTCTGAACTGTTATGATTAACAATCGAATTTGATCCACGGTAACCAGCAAAAACTTATGTAACCTAAGACGACGAAGTTTCGTTGTTCTTCAACGAGTGCAAATCTAGAAACCACGGAGGAGGCGCTCCATTATTTGCATAACAATCAGGTCCGTAAATTCTGTTAGATTAATAGAATGGATTGATGGCTGAGGTCAATTGTTGAAAAATATAGTGAAGTTTTACGATCTTTATATTGTGTGAGATTGGAGAAAAAAGGGGAAACTGATTTAAGCAAACGTACCAAAAATAACTCGAATGAATGTAATTGCAATAAGCATAGGCAAGTGAGCTTAGATTATGAAGAAAATAGGCGCACTTGTAATGGAACCACTTCAGTGAATGGGGTAAAACGGGATTTGTTGATTCCTTCGATTATTCCTGGGTAGCGGTACTGCAATAGTCGTTAATTTTGTATCAATGATTCTCTTGTTAATTGCCCTTTTTCTTCATTAACATGCATTTATATAAACTAGATGTACCCGAAGAAATTCCACGATTATTTTGAAAATTGTATTTTAAAATTGTATAGTTTTCTGAGACGTTTGATTCTTGAGAAGATGTAATAATTGGCCAAGGCAATAT
>NC_142938.1:59898498-59900998 GCF_046866305.1 Octopus bimaculoides | reverse complement strand
TTGTTTGTTGTCAACACAACTTTTCGACTGATATACCCACCAGCCTTCATTGGGTGTCACGGGGAAATTTCAAACCTGGTTCTCATTCCTAAGGTATTTTCCGATATTGTTGTTATTATTATTATTATTATTATTATTATTATTATTATTATTATTATTTTTATTATTATTATTATTATTATTATTATTGTTATTATTGTTATTATTATTATTATTATTATTATTATTATTATTATTATTATTATTATTATTATTATTATTTTATGTTTGACTTTTGTTTTGCATTTGTACAAGTTGGATCCAAGTCTCACCCAGAGACCTCAAGAGACAACAAGTTAGACGTTTATGTAGGTGTTATGCCTAGGGTACCATATATTTGGATTTGTACAGTTTTGTTCAAGTGAATGTTTAAGAAACCATAAGAAAATTATGTGTTTGCTTTAAAATTTGAGATCACATAGACAGTATTTTACGTAGGATATGGGCAGTTCCCATGAGCACTATCTTTTGAACTTCAGCTATTTTGGGGTTTCCTGGTATCTGAGCTAGGTAGTAATCAACCCGTTTCGCTGTCATTCCCAGGACACCTATGACAATAGGTATTGTTTTCGTCTTCAGATTCCACATTTTGCTAATTTCTATTTCAAGATCTTTATATTTGCTCAGTTTTTGGTAGGTCTTGACAGATACGTTTATATCGATTGGGACAGTCATATCAATGAGGAGGCATGATTTTTGTCTGAAGTCTTTCAGTATGATGTCTGGCCTATTTGCGTCTATCTTTCTGTCTGTTTGAATAGTGAAGTTCCAGAGGAGTGCAATGTGATCATTTTCAAGTACTGGGGGTGGTTTGTGTTCCCACCAGTTTTTATCATGGGGCAAGTCCAGGTTTTTGCATATTACCCAGTGAATATATTGTGCAGCTCTATCATGCCTGTTGAGATACTCTGTAGGCGCAAGCAGACTGCACATGGAGACAGCATGATCGATGGTCTCATTTTGTTGTTGGCATATACGACATAATGGGGAGCTGCCGTTCTTTAATATGTTGGCCTGGTAGTTCGTTGTAGGTAGGCATTGATCTTGGGCTGCTATGATAAACCCCTGTGTTTCTGATTTCAAGCCAGAGGCCATTAACGATTGGTGGGTAAGGGCTTTGTCAATATCTGCATTATTCACTCTCTTTGGGTATTTGCCATTCAGAGGTTTTCCATGCCATTTTTCAGTCATAATATCTAAGGCAGCAATTTTTGCACGGGTTTTCAAGCGCTTAGCTTTTTCTGCAGGTGTTTCTGGTTCGTCTAATTCTTGAATTTGTTGCAATTGGAATTCACTTAGATAGTCCTTTGCCTGTTTTGTTACTGAGTAAGATGCTTTCTTGCTTTCATGTTTTAAGACAAGTTTTAGCATCCAGTCCTCTGAGTTTTTCAGATAGGTGTCTAGGCCAATTGTGGCTACCTTCATTGATAATGCCAGCTGTAGAAGTCCTCGGCCTCCCTCTTTTCTTGGCAGATAAATACGTTCTATATCTGCCTTAGGGTGGTGCATTCTATGCATCGTCAACAGTTTTCGTATTTTTCTGTCAACATTACATATTTCAGTAATTGACCAGTTAACGATATTGAAACTGTAAGTCACGACTGGTATGGCTAGAGCATTGATCGCTTCGATCCTGTTTCTCACGTTCATCTCTCTCTTCAGTATTGCTCTCACCCTGCGATAACATTCTCTTCTGATCCTTTCCCTCATCACTGAGTGCTTGATATTGTCCCCTTCAATTACCCCTAGATATTTGTAGCTCTCCGCTGGTTCTAACTCTTTTATGACGTGTTGCTTGTCAAGGTTCACATTAGATGTATTTGTCATTTTTCCTTTGATAAAGGTAGCTTTTGCACATTTATCAAGGCCAAATTGCATCCTGATGTCATCACTGAATTGTTTAACAATCGCTAGTAGGCCTTTGAGTTGTTTGTCATTTCTTGCAAAGAGCTTTAAATCATCCATGTAAATGAGATGATTTATATTTTTATCAAATATTTTATAACCATACTGTGCATCATTGAGCAATTTTGAGAGCGGTATTAGGGCTAGACAGAAGAGGAGTGGTGATAGTGAGTCACCCTGGAAAATGCCACATGAAATTCTTACATCTCCAGCATTTAGAGATTCATTGTCATTGTTCAACATCAGCGTGGTTCTCCATGATCTCATACTTACAGATAAAAAGTTTCGCAGAGTAGGAGCTATTTTACACATTTCCAGACATTTCCTAATCCAGCTATGTGGTAGGCTATCAAAGGCCTTTTTATAGTCTATCCAGGCTATTGACAAGTTTTTGTGTCGCTTGTGACAATCTTCTAAGATCATCTTATTGATGAGTAGCTGATCTTTACAACCAAAAGATCCACGTTTACATCCCTTTTGCTCATTAGGGAATATGCTACTTTCTATTAAAAAACTATAGGTGTACTCGGTTAGGACAGATGTTAGCGTCTTATAC
>NC_142938.1:59888498-59893498 GCF_046866305.1 Octopus bimaculoides | reverse complement strand
TACAAGCAACAATCCACCTCAATGCTATTTTATTCATCTTCATTTTCTTGCTGTGCATCATCATTTCATTTAATTTTTCTTTTCCTCTCCTCTTCTTTACTCGGATTTTCTTATTTTTCTTTATAGTTCTTTCTAATTTTTGGCAGGCAACCAGCAATTAGGAGAGGAAGACAGTTGCAACTCGATTACATTGACCGACTAGGTCTTAACTGGTACTTTAATTTGTAGACCCCGAAAGGATAAAAAGCAAACTGACCTCGGTGGGATTTGAACTAGCGAAAATAACTTTTTTAAAAATTTTATTTTTATTATTATATAGCCAGCTACTTTTAAAGCGCGAGGAAGTTGATTATATCGATGTCGAAATTCGAAATTACGAAAGGCAAAGTCTACCTCGGTGGCATTTGGAGTCAGAACATAAAACCAAACGAAATGAGGCCAATCACATTGTCCGGTGGGTTAACTATTCGGTCAGCTCGTCTCCTTGAGTCCATTTATAACAAAATATGTTGGACTGCAGTATGTCCTGAGTTGAAATTCTTGCAGTTCATATTTTCTGTGTAGATAAATCTGTTGGTTAGAAACATTTTCGTTATGCTTCAGCCAATCCAACCACATGTTCTTCAAATACAGATGGTCACAATGTTTCGCCTTCTGTTTCACTCGTTAACAGTACTAGGAGATGCTAAAAAGTTCCTGGATTATCCTCCTGAAAATAAGGAGGATAAGATGATTATGATAGTATTCAACATATTCCCCGGTCAGATTCACAAACTCATTCCAGCGGTCCTTCAGTTTTTCTAAGCCTTGTAAAAGAACTCGGAAGTCTGGGCCTTCAACCAGGCCTTTCGAGATAACCTTAAAGCCAGGAACTTTTCAAAAACCCCTCATAAGTGGCACGCAGCACTTTTCGTTATAGTGAGACGTTTGAAACGTCAAGATATTTTTTAAGGTTTGGTACCTGTATTCGTTATTCATATAGGTATATATTGTTTATTGATTGCGAAGATTCTGGTTATGGTTGTTTCAGTTATGAACTCCATAATATTCTTCAAGATTTCTTCAAGTTTAAATAGCTACACCTCCCATCAGATCTCTATTTCGTACACGCTATGAAGGCCTGCTTTCATGTGGTGAATCTTTCCTATGGTGAGCACACGGCAGGTTGCATAAACATAGCAATAATATATATCGGGTAATATTTCTGCGCCTAGGGTTGATTCTGGAAAACAAAATATAATTGATCATAGATCATTTTCTTCTCTTGCAATGGTTCAGTAAAACGGTGTGTTATGCATAATATTATAAAGGTTTTACGATACTTTAGATCCCAGACTCGTGATACGTTTAGCCTACAGTTTAGTACATTTTACTTAGTTATTGAGGAGGCGAGCAGACAGAAACATAAGCACACCGGGCAAAACGCTTTGCAGATTTCGTCGGTCTTAACCTACTTAGTTCAAATTCTGCCACGGGTCACTTTGCCATGCATTATTTCGTGGTCGTTGAAAAGTAATTGCCAAATACGGGGTTCGATATAATGAACTTCCAATAATCCTCAAAAACTGCTCGCCATTCTACGTACAAAAAATTTTCTGCTGCTACAATTGAGGCGTTTAATAGTAGACCGTCGTAAGCGCCATAACTTAAAAACCCTGAAAAACGCAATCAAAGTTTCGCGATTTCAGAATATGATATACCGGTAAGGAATGAAGTTAGGAAGCTGGTTGTGGTCTTAAAATAACCGTGAAGACCATCTCTAATTAGTCTACGTATGTAAATGTATTTATTTATGTATGTATCTGAACGATAAAACAATGACTGCGCCTTTCTCATTTTGTAGAATATTCCGGTACTACAAAACGGTGTATCAGATTGCATATTTAGCCATAATACCTAGAAAAATATAGAGTGACCTCTAAAGGTAGTGTATGTGTTTTAATATACTAAGGTATGTATCTTTAAGAGGTAAGTATCTTTAAGAGATAAGACAAGGTAGTAAGATAATAGCCCATTACCGTCCATTATCGTCATGATGTTAACAAGGAAAATTAGAAAATGAGTCATAACACCTCGAAAAATGATACATCGTGTGTGCTTACCACGGTGTGTTACTAAACTCTCTGGTCCGAGTTTGGGGGAGTGAACGTCGTATCAATAGCGTCTAGGTACAATTTTTTTCAGCCGGATTTTCGACCTTATTGCGAGCCTCACCGGTTCTTCCTCCCAACCTTTTGGGATTCTAGACGTCGAGACACAGAAAATGATATACTAACCTCGAAAATGGCCAGCCTGGCACCCATGACACTCTGTTGCTAAATGCCTATATTATTAGTAACTATTTTTATAAGTTTTCGTGTAGTAAATAAAAGCTGTCTATATTTCTCAGGAAATATTAATGTACAATATTTTCTTACAAAAATAATATAAACTAACTGGAATAGAATATGTAAATAAAATCATCACGTAAACCTTTTAAAATGAATTTCAGAAGGAGACACAGATTATCTCTACATGTTACTGTTCGGAATGAAAACATGGCCAGCAGTGTTTATCCCTCTCCAGACCATTACGATTGTGTTGTGTTGGAATTTATAATTAATGAGAAGAAGCAAGTGAAGTGTAAGACTTTCAGCTGGGAATGGAAATAATATGGCAAAAGTCAGCTTGCCGGGAGCTTATTATCAATCTGTGTATGTTGCCTTACTTTAATTTATAGAAACCATTTGTAATTCGTATAATATGCATGCGCGCACGCAACCTACACATGTATACATACATGCGTACACACACACACATACACACACACATATACATATGTATATGTATGTATCAATCTATCTGTATATATGTATGTATGGGTGTATATATATATATATACATGCAGAGCGACAGAGAAGGAAAGTGAGAGAGAGAGAGAGAGAGAGGGGGGAGGGAGATGTGTGTGCGCGTACGTCTATATTGTAACCTCAAAAGATAGGAAAACGGCAAAGAATGAAGCAACCACGACGAATACAGTGTTGGGTTAATGTTTGATAAGAGTTCTTGAAATGAGTATGGAATTTATAGCAAAATGATCTTTAATTATTCCCACAGAAGATATCAAAATCACATCTTCCGTCTGAAGCCACAAAGACAAAAATACTGCAAAGTGCAAATTTTCTGCAAAAGCTGAGAGATGCAGGCAACCACCAATAATGTAAATATACGAAACTTTATTCAGTGTGCAAAGTGTACCACAATGCACAAAATGATCGTATATATATGCTGCAAATAATGAGGTCATTCCTGTAGAACAACGATTATCCTTTCGGTGGCAGAAACCTGCGATAATAATCGTGTATATATCAACCAACATATTTAAGTGGACATGTTAAAAGATAAAGACGAAGGTATAACTCTACAACAAGATGGTCTGACATTTCATAGGGTTAAAAAATGTCCAAGAATGGTACCGAGAGAATTTCAAAGCGTACAGGTCGAAAGAGTTATGGACACCCTCTTCACTCGACCTAAAACCGATGGACTTTGGCATATGGTCTATACTTGAGAACAAAGTCTGTCCTAAAACTCACACGAGTGTCAGATCTCTTGAACACCTTTTACAAAAATACTGGGACGAAATCTTCGAAGAATCTGTTCGTGCCACTTGCTCCCAATTTGTTCCCAGACTCCGGCAAGGACTCTATGCCAAGAGTAGAGTGGATATATCGAAAATTAATCTACATTTTCTGGGCTTTATTTGAGCATATTTAAATTCGATATATCATTTTGTATGGAGATATTATTTGAATAACATGTCTACATTTCGTCTGATCACCCTATATATATATATATTTCATTGCGAGTTATGTCACTTACATTTTACTGTTATTAAATATTTATTACAAGATGTCGAGCTGCCAGGATCATTACCACGCCGGATGGAATGCTTAGCGGCATTTCTTCCCTCTTTACGTTGAGCTCAAAATCCGCACAGGTGGTCTTTGCTCTTCATCGATTGGGGTCGAGGAAATAAGTACCAGTTGAGTATTGAGATATATGTAAAGAACAAGCTCCCATCCCCGATATTTCAGGACTTGTGCTTATATAAGAAAGGAAAATACAACATTATGAGATGGAGAGTTGGAAGAATTGTTATTTCACTTGAAAAGTACTTAGTGACATTTCTTCCAGCGCTTTCAGTTCTGCGTTCAAATATCCGTGGATCAACGTCGCTTTCTATACATCTGGAGTTGATAATATAAGTAGCTTTCGATCACTAGGGTTGCTGTAATCAACTTCCACTTAATCAAAATTGTTAGTCTGGGACCAAACATTTAAAGGCCTATACATTTATTTTATATTTCTAAGCCTCACATGGTTTGCAGTGACAATCTACAAAAAACAGCCCAGAATTACAGGTAATGAATGGTTTGCTATTAACCTGTTCTTGATATACTCAATAATTCATCTCTTTGCACAGGGCAGACTTACAATTAAGTGATACGTCCTGCTGCCATTTATATATTGGTAATACTAGACAACAAAACAACACAACAAGTATAAGATATTTTTTAAAATTTTATTTTGGTGTGTGAAGATTGCTAATGCATAATTGAAGATATTAATGAATTAAAATTTTGAAATAAACCAAACTTCTTTTTCACAAATTATTTGGCAGAAACATCCTTCCTCACTCATTTGCCTTTTTTATATTTATCCATCATTATGTTTCTTTTAAATTATCTATTAATTTCCCACCACGTATCATGTTCTTTAAAGTACGTCTTTGTGTCAATTTTGTTCTGTCTGGTTTCCTCTCACAACGTTCCGATTGAGCAGTGCAAAATTCGCATATCAGACATTATTTAAGCGTCTTTCTCTCTCTTTCTCTTCTTCTTCTCTTTCTTTCCTTCTTTCTTTCTCTCTCTCTCTCTCTCTCTCTCTCTCTCTCTCTCCATTGCTTTATTGCTTTATCTATTTCTCTCTTTCTCTCTTTCTCTCTCTTCTCTTTATTG
>NC_142938.1:59870998-59880998 GCF_046866305.1 Octopus bimaculoides | reverse complement strand
TTCGTTTGCGTAAATTCGAAGTGCAAATTTCCATGTATCATTGTGTATCATATGATGATGTCTTAATTTCAATCTTCCTGATGCCACTTGACGATAAGTTAGTAAAATCGCCATTTAAGATGATTATCTTTAACAGTGTTTTGCTTTCAGATCCAGTATATCTTCCAGAAACAAAAGATATATCGGTTCTCATCTGTTGTCTGGGTGTGTTTCACTGAACTCTCAGTTTTCAACGAGTAGGGCATCCTTAAAATGACATAAACCGTTAAATGATGGCATATGGAAGATCATGGCATGAGCATTGTGTATTTCTGTTTAAGTTATATTGAACACACTAGATGTTTTACAATTCCTGCTTCTCAGTTGACCTAAAACATAACACCCTAAAACATAACACGAAGTCGTTCTGTTTAGAATATTTTAATTCTGTATTTCCTAACATGATGCAGCGATGTAAAAGATCCAAGCGAGGAATGTCATTATAGGAGCATATTTGCAATGAGGTACTTCGAGATGGGATCAGAAAGAACGATATGATCGCAAAATACCGAAAGTACAATTTCCGCTGAGCCGGATATGTTGCAAGGTTCACTTTTAGAATAAGCTATTTGGAAGGCCTCTACAGCGATGGGGAGGCTGTCTAGTTAAGCAAGTTGGGTCATCAAAACAGAAAAAGAATATCGCAATCAAAAGTAGAAGCTCAATATGACCAATGCTATATAACAGCATTTTATGGTCTGGTCGAAAGTGTGATGCTGCGATACTGTGAGGCTTCTTTCGCAAAATGTGGAACAAATAAAACGGAATTAAATGTATATGTAAGACTGAATATTTTGAAGAAATATGCCCGAGCAAGGAAACACACACACACACACTTTAGTAGATGTAAAATATATATTTAGTCTATAATAATTTGTCCCACAAAAAATATTGTTGCTTTCCTCACCCGAACAGGCTGTATGTTTCCAATTTTACTTAAAAAGCTGGCGCTGAAGAACTGGTGTTATGTTATGAAACACTACAGTCGTAACATACGAAATAAAATTCTGACTTCCATAATACTTTGTTCCACAGAAATGACTGTCGCCTTCTATTCTCGCCTGAATGGGCTGTATGTTTCCAAGTTTAAATAGAAATATGGTAGTCGAAATATTACGAAACGTAATAGTATTTCATAAAAGGCGAAATAAAATTCTGCGTCTTTACAAACAACGGCGAGTGTTTATGATCAATATATTTTTCAAATAGAATCGGACAATCAACGTTGAAGACAAAAAAAAAAAAAGCTGTATATGCTACAATAATTATTAATCATTGTACTCCTTTTGGTACTTGAACCCAACAAAAGAAAGTGGAGAACATTCAAAAACGCCACATGTAAAATTGTAAACAGACAAACACACATATGAAGAATGCATATCTATATTTTTTTAATTTGTTTCAATCATTTGACTGCAGCCATGCTGAAGCACTGCCTTTAGTCGAACAAATCGACCCCAGAACTTATTCTTTGTTAGCCTAGTACTTAATCTATCGGTGACTTTTGCCGAACCACTAAGTTACGGGGACGTAAACACACAAGCACGGTAACACACAGTTTTCAAGCAAAGGTGCGGATACAAACACATGCATACAAGCACACACATATATATACAGACACACGCACACACACACACACACACACTCATATATATATATATATATATATATATATATATATATATATATATATATATATATATATATATATACATCAGGCTTCTTTTAGTTTCCGTCAAACAAATCCACTCACAAAGCTTTGTTCGGCCCGAGGCTATAGTAGAAGACACCTGCTCAAGGTGCCACGGAGTGGGACTGAACTGGTAACCATGTGGCTGGTAAGCAACCTACTTACCACACTGCCACGCCTGCGCCTATATGTGTGTGTGTGTGTGTGTGTTTACATATATATATATATATATATATATATATATATATATATATAAATATACAGGGATTAGCAATTGAGTTGCTTCTCTTTTATATTTGATATCTCTAAGTTAGATGGCTAAACCGTAATCCAGTTCGACACGGAACTTTTTTTCATACGGGACTATTTGTGACGCACATGGAATAGATTTCTTTGAGGTGAGGTGCCTGAACTCGCTAGCCGATGAATTCGTAAGTGCCTTTCTTATCGTTGATTTTTGGTGTCGCATGGCCAAAGATTACCGTGAATTTTTTTAGAGACACTTTCAAATTTATCAGAATATTGAGGCTGAAGATTGGAATAGTGAAATTTCCATTCACTTAACCATGAAACGATTCGTATCCAATTAACTAAAGGCTTGGCTTGTTTACGCTTTTCCCTCCGGTTTTTTGTTCTATGTGTGCCATAAATATCGCCATCCACTTTAGAGAAAATTTGTAGTTTGGAATCAGTAGTTCTTTGACTGCTATTTCTAAATTTTCAGTATGTTGGAGAAGCAACTCAATTGCTAATCCCTGTATATTTATAATGATAAATAGTCTTACCGATAAAGGTTTTTTTCATACTGAACTACTTGGCAGAATTGTTAATTATTAATTCTATTATTAATTGACGATTCTCTGCCCTTATTCTTGTATATATATATATATATATATATATATATATATATATGTATGTATGTATGTATGTATGTATGTGTATGTATGTATACAGATAGATAGAAAGAAAGATAGATAGATAGATATATAGATAGATATATAGATAGGTAGATCAATGCAAGCACACAAACAATTGCACACACACACGTGTATATCTACCTATATATATTTATAGAAAACCGTATGACAATAAATCTGTATAGTACATTGACATTAGTCAAAATAAACATAGTTAAATAAAAACCAATCTCCTTGAGTCGGTCGCCATTTAATACAGTCAAGATGAAGTTTCACTAGATATATAGCTCAATTTAACACTTGTCTTCCCTGGAGACCTGGTTCGCTATATTAATCTAATTTTCAAATTCCACTGCCGATTATAACAACGTTGTGTCTTTAGTATGAGAACTTTCCCGAAAAACTAAATTTACCATTTAATTATAGTATATATATAAATATATGTGTGTGTCTCTTAGCAGTGTATGTTCCCTGTTTCTGATGACTGTTCAGCCCGCAGTTATATATATATATTTATATACATATACATATACATATATATATGTATATATATATACCTATATATGTGTGTATGTATTTTGCTATTGATTATGGTTTATGGGAAAATATATAAATTAAATGAATACGTTTGAGACGGAATTTTTTAAAGAAATATTTAGATGCCCGAGTGACTATGTATGTGCACCTACAAACTATACATACATACTTAATACTTCCATATACACATATCAAAGCATATATATTTATATATATATATATATATACGTATTCATATATATATATATATATATATATATATATATATATATATATGTGTGTGTGTGTGTGTGTGTGTGTGTGTGTGTGTGTGTGTGTGTGTGTGTGTGTGTGTGTGTTTGTGTGTGTGCGTGTATATTTGTATTTTTATACATGTGCATGAGTGAACTAGTTTATATATATATATATATATATATATATATAGAGAGAGAGAGAGAGAGAGAGATAGAGAGAGATACATACACACATACATACATGCATGCATGCATACACATTCTTTGTGTTTACTGTAGCAAAAGCAAGCAGAAAAGTATACCCGATCTGTTTCGCAACGAAGCAGAAAAGGACGAGGTACTACGATGATGCGAATATATTTCTCAGTCAGCGCATATCTTTGTAGACTAACCTATATGTTAATCACCCTTGATTTGTCTTGATAACAGACGTATCTATAGAATTCTTTTTTTTTATTGTTAATGCCTACGTAACTGTGCTGCTCAAAATGAGAAATGTGAGCAACCTCTAGGACATAAAATATCTGAGCAGATTATATAAATTCCACAATTGTCTGTAAAATAGGAAGCAGTAAAATTAGAACTTGCTAACTAATGTTTTGGAAAAGGTTTAAATGTTTACTAAATCACGCAATCTTTGATCGCAATCCTCTGCCAATCACCGCACATTATTTAACGTCTGATAAAGTATAAAATCAATTCTCACCAAATGAGTTCGAAGTATTTTTCGAAATTCTTATTGATAAAATTCAAAATTGAAAATATTAATTTGGGAATTGTTACCTGTCGATAATTTGATTTTTTTTTACAACAATTGCAAAAGGAAAGGGAGAAGGTCTTGGAATAACGGCAATTGGCTAAAAATTCCAAAAGAATGGTTTTGGTGATTGACACATGATTTGCAGAAATTTCGTAGACATTGGAACGAAACGTGTTTACTCCGTTATACGAATTTAGAACGTTATCTGTCCTTTGTATCACATATTTCCTGACATGCGTTCATTATATATGATACATATTCCCTGTTTTTTCCACCGACAAAATAATATGAGACTCATGAAAGCCTTGTATTATTGATAACATGAGACTAGGCTTAATTAATGCTGGAAAACGAGCATGGACGTTTAGCACAAATTTATAGAAATGATTTTGACAGGTACAGCTTTAAACACTAAAATATTTTTTTCATTAGAAAATAGGATGCAAAAAATGGGCCAATAGAATTCGTAAGTGGTAATCAGAACCTATTATACAAAGAATGAAGTTAGTAAGATTAGGTAACGAAATACGGCAAGGAATTTTATCCGGAGTCTTTCTAATTCTCGGAATTGAAACAATTAATCTAATAAATATATTTAAAAGAAATATTTTTTTAAGTGAAGCTCTGTCTTTGCATATTAAAAGAAATGTCCCATATATTTTGGCATGGCGATTGAAGAAAAAGCGGTATAACGTGACACATAATACAGGTATTTCTCCTTACATTAAGATGTTAAACAGCTCAAACTAGACTCAATAAATTAAATACTAGTAGCACATATCCGTTAATATAATTAACTATTCACTTCAAAGTGGGTGCATTTTCATGGTCACGAAATAATGTCAGAAACAAATAAAAGATTCCAAGTCAATATGAAATCCATTTCACTGACGTAGTCATACAAACAAGCTGAAAGAACAAATGCTCTTCCGTTTCTCACAAACTATGTTCGTCTTTCGTTCTTTCCTCTGCACTCCCCTTCGATCACGCTCACACTTTATATTCTCAATTTCCTCATCACATCGCTTTACCACTCCACAATTTTTACGTTTCCTACTTCTCTCACTCTCTCACCATCTAGTTCTACATATGCACGCACACATATGAATGCCCATATTGCATACTTACATACTCTACGTATATTATACATAAGCATATGTTTGTATGTGTCTGTGGAGAAGTGAGAGTGTGTATAGTCAAATGTGTATGTATGCGTACACGTATGCATGTGGCATATGTATATATATTCTCAGCAACAGTTGAACAATTGGTTCATAATAATTCATTGCCAAGGGGGTTTCTATATACACCCTCAAAAGTGAAATACATGCATACAAACAAACATATATATATTTATGTATTGACAATCATTCAGCCATTTACGCATCTCCATAGGAACCAAACCACAATTACGAGTATTCAAATATTCATATACATATGTGCCAAGACATACTTGTGGAGATATATTCAGAATATGGATACAAATACCAACAGTTTAGCACAGCGTAACTACGCATGTAAATATAGAAATATGCACATAAACGTAGGATGCAATTTTGCCTCTTTCTATGGACGCTTTTTGCTTGATTTAAACATGCAAAAAATGTATGTGCGTGTGTGTGTATGTATATATATATACACACACACATACATACAGCGCATGTGTGCGCGCGCGCGTGTGTATATGCCTTGATATCTTAGTGTATTTGCACAATCATCTTCACCTTTATTTACAAAATAACATTGATTTATGTATATGCATATACATATAGATATACATACATATATATGCATGTGTGTGTGTGTGTGTGTGTATAAATATATATGCATATATATATATATATATATATATATATATATATACCCACACAAACAAATACACACACACATATATATATATATACATATATATATATATATACATATATACATAAATACTTCCACACAAACAAACCTGCTTATGTGCAATATTTATTTAAAAACATTGTGTGTCTATATATATATATATATATATATATATATATATATATATATATATATATATATATATATATATATATATATATATATATATATATATATATATAAATATTTATATATATATATATATATTTATTCATTTATTTATATATGTATGTATATAAGTGTGTGCGAGTGTGTGTATGTATGCATATATGTATATTATTATATATTATATGTATATCCATACACTAAGATATATATATTTATATATATACATATACATATATGCATACATACACACACATACACACTCGCACACACACACACACACACACACACATATACATTCCCATGCGCACGTGCGCAAACACACACACACACACACTCTCTCTCTCTCTCTCTCTCTCTCTCTCTCTCAAGCACATTCACACAAAAATGCGTACGTACGTAAATGTAAACAGGAGCAGCTGTAACCCTTTAGAGCTATTGACACTAACCTGAATGAAGATTCATTTGCAAGCAGTCAACTATCTAACGATGGCAATTGATGCAAACAATAAAGATAGCATGGTGTGTGTTGTAAATCTAGTTTACATTCGTTGCTAGAGTACAGAGAGCAGCATTGAGAGAAAGCTTCATCTATTAGCCGAGCATTCCTTGCTGAATACTATTGAATTGAAAATTGCAACAGTTCAATAGATATAACAATAGGGTTATAATCAACCTTGCGTTATTATCGCATTCTAACAATATATACCGGAAGCTCTCTTACTTTAGTCTTGGCTTCCAGAAGTTAGGTGAAGGTGTGGATATATACACATACATATATGTATGTATGTATGTTTGTATGTATATATATATATATATGTGTGTGTGTGTGTGTGTGTGTGTGTGTGTATGTATATACGTGTGTGTGTCTATACGTGTGAGTACACATGCATACCCACGTATATGGTCACGTGCTCTTCTATATTACGTAGCACTCGGTGAAGCTGCGAATAGCATTGAATATAATTGTATGCATTTGGAATATATATACATTATAAATATATGTATATGTATATATATATTATAAATATATGTATGTATGTGTGTATGTACGTATATAAATACACCTGCATATACATATTTATGTATGTATATATATACCTGCATATATATATATGTGTGTGTTTATACATACATGTATATATATACATATATCGATGTGTGTATATATACATAACCATAAGTAAGTGTATGGCTATATATATACATATATATACACACCAAATGCGTATATGTTTTTGTCTTTGAGCATGTGTTTATGTGTATGCGTGACTAAGTTTCGACGGAGATGTAACGGCTACTACAGCAGCAAGAAAAGCAGTAGCGGTAGTAGTAGTAGTAGTAGTAGTAGTAGTAGTAGTTGTAGTAGTAGTAGTAGTAGTAGTAGTAGTATCGGTGTTTTGCAACGGCCGTTTTGTTGCACCTAATATTTGAATCGACGATGATGATGATGATGACGATGATGACGATGGTGATGACGATGATGAGGATGATGATGATGATGATGATGATGATGATGATGATGAGGATGATGATCGTTGTGTTGGTGTCGGTGCTTGTGGTGATGTTAGTTTTTGTGATGGCGATGATGATGATGATGTTGATGATGAAAAGGGGAGGAGAAGGAGGGAGAGAAGTATGAGAAGTCGGAGGGTGTGCACGGGGATCACAATGACCATCGTCATCACGCTCGTTGCCTTTACCGACATCACCATTATTATTGTCTTTGAGTCGTCGTCATCTGGTGTTTCTCGTTGTCGTTCTGGTGTCTTTAGTTTTCTAAATACCCTTTCGACTCAGATTCAAAATCTTACTCATTATATCTGTTATCTTTCTATGGTGAAGCTTCATGTGTATGTATATATGTATGTATGCTACGTTGCTTTTATTATTTTCTAAAACAATAAAAAGTATTTTTCTGAAGATTTGAAAGTTAATTTAGACAACGGGTTTCGAAGCTGTTTTCTTCTACCATATTCACACACAAGAATTTGGTAGAGAACACATGCACAAAGTGCTATGCTTTAGGCACTGAACCCGAAACGAAAGGATTGAAAACAGTGTTTAACCATACACCCTTGTATGCGCTTACATATATATATATGTGTGTGTCTGTGCATACATTCATACATAGATACATACATGGATACATATACATGGATACATAAATATATATAAATACATACATATATATTTTTGTTTCTAATACATGGGGATGGTTATATTTATTTTCAATTAGGCTCATACACTATATATGTTGTCTTCTCTTCAGTTTTATCATTATTCTTATATTTAAAGGTAAGTGAAGACCAGTTATAAGCTGCGAAAGTTTAATTGTCAAAATATCACCATTCTCAAGTATAACTATTATCTATTTCAAACGTAGATTTCACATCAGACATCTTTCGAACGAAACATAAACGTAATATATATATATATATATATATATATATATATATATATATATATATATATATATAGTTAAAAAAAACAATAACAAAAAAACAACAAAGTGAGGACGTGATATGGATAGTATTATTGGACGCGTGTGTGTGTGTGTGTTTATATATATGTATGTATATATATGTGTATATATATATATATATATATATATATATATATATATATATATATATATATATATATTCGTTCAAAAAAGGAAAAAGACAAAAAAACAACAACGTGAGGACGTGACAAATATATATATATATATATATATATACACACATAAGCTCACACACACATATACGTACACAGAGAAGTATATATCTATATGCATGTGTGTATGTGCATGAATGTATTCATATATATGAGTATACGAAGAGACACGATCACACAAATTCATACGATCACACCCGAACACACACAGATATATGTAGTTATGCTTGCATCTACTGATATATGTATTTATTTGTAAGCATTTGTTAAGTATCCTGAGAATAAAATAACTAGGCACTTATCGGAGAATACTAGATTGTAAATATAAACATTGTGTATTGTCAAATTTTGCCGATTATTTTAAGTTTCTTTGTAGATTGGCGACATAAATCTCAAATATCGATAATTAATCCATTGTTAAGAAGTTACAGAGGATTATTTATCATATAGATTTATAAATCACATGATGAATGAACGGAAAAAATAAGAAAAAATATATGGAAATGGAAGGAAAATATTTGTTCAAAAGAATAATTGTAAAGTTTCAGAATGGGGATTATGAAATTTTTAAGATTCTGAGATTCTCTGTAATATATATTATAAGCAATTCTAATGCGCCGAAATATATTCAAACGTACGTAATCTTTTATTTATTTATTTGTTATAGTTATTTGACTGCGGCCATGCTGGATCACCCTCTTCAAGAATTTTAAATCGAATAATTCGATCCCAGGACCCATTTCGTAAACCTAGTCCTAATCGGTCATTTTGCCTAATCACTTAGTTACAAGGATTGAAAACACACAAACACAGGTTCTCAAATAGACACATAGACATACACATAAATAAATAAATACATATATATATATATATATATATATATATATATATATATATATATATATATATATATATATATATATATATATATATATATATAATTTCGTAGTTCACGGGGAGATTCAGCGCGACGCAAGGTGTGAATAGGCTGGCCTTTGAAATACGAGTACAACAGAAATAGGAAAAAAGAATGAGATAAAGTTGTGGTAAAAGAGTACAGCAGGGTTCGCTACGACCCACTGCCGGATCGTCATGGGGCTTTAGGTGTCTTCGCTCAATAAGCACTCACAACATCCAGTCTGGGAATCGAAACCAC
>NC_142938.1:59863498-59865998 GCF_046866305.1 Octopus bimaculoides | reverse complement strand
ACTACTACTAATAATAATAATAATAATAATAATAATGATAATAACAATACTACTACTACTACTACTACTACTACTACTACTAATAATAATAATAATAATAATAATAGCCATAATAATGATAATAACAATACTACTACTACTACTACTACTACTACTACTACTAATAATAATAATAATAATAATAATAATAATAATAATAATAGTCATAATAATGATAATAACAATACTACTACTACTACTACTACTACTACTACTACTACTACTACTACTAATAATAATAATAATAATAATAGTCATAATAATGATAATAATAATAATAATAATAATGATAATAATGACGACGATGATGGTGATGATGATGATGATAAGCTGCAAGACCACACAGTTTACATCGATCAAATCAGATCGATCGCACTACACGTCAGAAAGTTTATTTTATCGACCCCTCAGGGAATTGAACTTAGAACGTAAAGGGGAATATCTACACACCGCAAGGTCTTCTGACAGCCATCACCTTTAGAAGAAAATGAGGCGACACTTTATATGTTTGCTTTTGTATCAATGTGTATATTTTGTTTCTGTTTGTATAAATGTTTGTCCTCGTCTGCTTCAACGTAATGTCTGTCTATTCCATGTCAAAGTCACTCTGTGGGTGACTGCGAGGGCAAACATATTATGGTGTGCGTGACTCTATGGTGAGTTTTCGTGTTTGTGCGTCTATATGTTTGTGTGTGTTTATCTGTATGTATGTGTGTATGTGTGTGTGCGTATGGGTGTGCATGCGTGTGTCGCGTTGTCGGTCTCTGCGTCTCAAGTATTTTTTACGTAGGTGACTACAAACATAAGTTTAGCTGAGGGTTGACGGCAATGTAGCTTTTTTCAACAAATATAGAGTTAATGAGGGGGAGAATAAAGAACGAGATTAATGTGGGGTTGTGAAAGAAGAAGAGGAAAAGGAACAAAAAATAAGTAGAGGAGGAGAAAACGAAGTCAAATCTACAAATAGACACAGAAGATATGTGTTTTAGTGTCTATCTGTGTATGTGTATACGTGTATATGTGTATATATATATATATATATATATATATATATATATATATATATATATATATATAGGCCTGTATGTATATCACTATGTTTATGCGCGCATATCTGTGTGTGTATACATAATTTTTTACTTCTGTCGTACACTTTCGAGTGTATTGAACAGCGCCAATAATGATAATGAGATGCCGTTTTCAAGTGTTTTCTCATACAAATTCAATTCAGTACTTATCTGTAATTCTGTTACTCATGGGACATTTATATCGTTTATATTCCCTTCAAAAGTAAAAGTTCCGGTGGGAACACCGGTACAGGCAAGCTTAACATGACAATGAACTGTGAATATTTGTTTGCCTGTCCCCATTGCACTACCCTAAGAGCTAGTCGTCGTACGTTCAAATGCTGAGATATAATAGCAGTAAGAGCTAGTCTAATGTTAAACCTATATAAAAGGAAAGTGAGTGGCAAGATGAGGTTTACCGCCATCAGAATTGATGAGGAACACGACAACACAAAGAGTGACCATTGTTAGTGATGGCGGTGCTGAAGATTCCAGTGATGGCTGCCGTGATTTCTACGTTAAAGAAGACGAAAAGAACGCTGATAGTGATTATCACGAAGCTGTAGATGATGTATTACAACGAAGGTACTGATAATGAGGAGGAGGAAGAGAAGATGAATGTGGATACCGAACGTATAAGTTACGGG
Source organism: Octopus bimaculoides (assembly GCF_046866305.1). Taxonomy (NCBI): domain Eukaryota; kingdom Metazoa; phylum Mollusca; class Cephalopoda; order Octopoda; family Octopodidae; genus Octopus; species Octopus bimaculoides. Next base: position 59,864,245 of record NC_142938.1, on the reverse strand, counting down.
TTTCTAAAGAAGTCAACGCTGGTTGTGAAGCTGTGGTGGGACGCGATCACGCACACATATGTATACATATATATATATATATATATATATATATATATATATATATATATATATATATATATAGAGAGAGAGAGAGAGAGAGAGAGAGAGAGAGAGGGAGAGAGAGAGATAGAAAGATAGATAGATAGATAGATAGATAGATATAGATATATATTTATATTCGGCTGACGTCTTTCGGTGTCCGTCTTTCAAATCCACTAACAAGGTTGTATTCGGCCTGAGGCCGAAGACACTTGCCCATGTTATCAAGAAGTGGGACTGAACCTGGAAACGCGTAATTGAGAAGTAAATTTCTTATCACACAGTCACGCTGCACTGAAAAATACACGCATTCATAGATTCATTCTGTAAAGACATACACTTGATTAGAAAGCTTTTCGATCATAAGTTTGCTTGATCAGAGTTCATCTGGAGTTAAATATCCGTAAATGTAGCAATTGACACAAGCACTAACAGCCGCTGGGGAAAAAAAAAACATCAAAAGAGGTATATGTAAGTGCAATAATACGTAAGGGTACCCTAGATAAAATAGCGAGTATAATATTCTGTCTTGCACTATTAATTATACTCTCTGAAATACTAATGTTAGTGTTATGCTGGTAAAATTAGATGTAATTATGTTGAAGGTGGCGAGCAGACAGAATCGGTGGAACACCAGAGTTATTTCGTTCGTCTTTACGTTCTGAG
>NC_142938.1:59848498-59858498 GCF_046866305.1 Octopus bimaculoides | reverse complement strand
CAAACACCATGATATTAAATGGACGTTTGATTTTTATCGCTATCGGTACATGATTTACGGACACGGCAAGCCAACGATTGTTCTGTGTGTTCGCCATCTGTTCGTATGGAGATTCCGGTGTGAATACCAAGCAGTGCAGCATGTCAGTTCCCAATTTCTGGCAGAGTGAACTGCGTCATGGTACTGTTTTTCTCGGAGACGGTGTTCAGCCGAACCTACTCTACTATGCACCTGAGAAAATCAAGAGCAAACAATGCACATGCGCGAAATTAAACCGACAAAGATGACAACTTACCCATCGCGCCCTGTATACGTGTTTGTATATATATATATATATATATATATATATATATATATATATATATATATATACATATATGTAGAGGGCGATGTGTACACACGAACGAACGTACAAATATACACGTACGTATATACATATATTTCTATGTTATATATATATATATATATATATATATATAGACGTATGTATATATAATTTATATATATATATATATGCATAGACAGATGGAGAGAGGAAAGGTGAGAGGGAGAGATACAATACATAGACTGATATCTATGACAATGCGTGTGTTTGTGCTTGTGTGTGTGTGTGTGTGTGTGTGTGTGTGTGTGTGTGTGTGTGTGTGTGTGTGTGTATGTGTGAGAGAGAGAGTGTGTACGTCCTTTGAATTCATGTTTCTGAATGAATAACTGAATGACACTTTTCGTTATTTGATGTCGGCAGCTTAGTAAATTAACTTTCTCTACCCATGGAGATATATTTTGCGTGATATTTCACGCTCGATAAGCATAATTTAGCCTGGGAGTTGCACATGTCAAATCAAAAGTTTCATAGAACGCATTTTAGCAACATGTAACTTCGTAAATAATCAGTTATAATACGATATTCGCACAGGAAAGAGTTCGCAATGATTTGAAATCAGGACGTTAAATGAACAAGAAAAAGCGCAAAGCATTTTCTAAACGCTTTAACAATTCTTCCTGCCTACCACTTTTAACTGTAATGATTTTAAAAGATCTGAAGTTGTTAATAATATCAACACAAATACTTTTCATTGCTATATGCTATCGATTAAAGAAGTTCTTTACTGATATGAAACTACTTGAACCTGGCGTAGCTGTGTGGAAAGATGTCTGTTTCTCAACCACGACGTTCAGGGTTGAGTTTTACTGTGTGGCTCCTAAGGCAACTATTATCTTCTGCTAAACCATCGAGCCGACGAATGCCTTGTAAATGGTTAATGGGAGATGGAAACTGATGGAAGACTGCACTGCGTGAGTGTGGGGGGGGGGGGGTGCATGTATGTATGTGCCTATCTGTGTGTGTATGTGTGTGCGTGCGTCTTTATGTCTTCTTTGTCCCCACCACCGCTTGACAACCGGTATTGATGTTTTTAGTCCCCTCAACAGTAAAAGTGACTGGTAGAATAAGCACCAGACTTAAAAATATATGTACTGGGGTCGATTCATTCAACTAAAATTCTTCAAGGCGATGCACCACTATGGCCGGGTTCTATTGACTGAAACAATTAAAAGGTCAAATATAAAATGATGTTTCTCCCATTACACATCCCTGCGAAAATCTACCCGGTTTTATACAGTAAAGTCCATATTCTTAGCTGATCCACCACAATGGAAAAAGGTACACATACGTAGGAACAATTTAATTATTGTATTAAGGAACTACCGTTATTATTGTAATTGTTCTAACTTCTTGCAGATATTTATAACAGACAGTGGTAAACCAGCACCACACTATTTTTGCATGGCAGAAATTGCCACCCTTAAGGCGGTGAGCTGGCAGAAATGCTACCACACCGGCCAAAATGCTTAGCGGTATTTCGTCTGCCGTTACGTTCTGAGTTCAAATTCCGCTGAGGTCGACTTTGCCTTTCATCCATTCGTGGTCGATAAATTAAATACCAGTTACGCCCTGGGCTCGATGTAATCGACTTAATCCTTTGTCTGTCCTTGTTTGTCCCCTCTGTGTTTAGCCCTTTTTGAGCAATAAAGAAGTAAGAAATTGCCCCCCTTACTGTTGTGACTAGTTTGTCTGAAACATGTGTTGCAAATCTTGACATAATGCCAGCAAATTTAGGAAGTCGCTAAGTGGATTACATCGACCTCTGTGCTCAACTGGTATTTATTTTATCGACACCGAAATGATGAAATGTAAAGTTGACCTCGCCGAACTTAAAGACAGACGAAATACGGCTAATCACACCGCCCGATGTGCTGACTGTTCTGCCAGTTCTTCGGGGGTTTTCTTCGTCTTTAAGGTTAGCAGCATAAACCAAAGAGCAAACCCTCTCAATGTCGAGCAAATTGTTAGCTAGAAATAATAGCGAAATCTCTTCCAATTTATGTCCTCTAGCTTTATAACATTCACAAAATGATTGTAAATGCAGTAAACCCGATCAAAATGATAATATGGTGGGTACCATTTGAATCCCTTTGATCAGAGGTTTACTAAATTAGGGCTCACCTGGTAGTAATCAACAAGAACAAATGTAACAAAAACTTGGCTCACACAATATCTTTAAGAGGGGTTTGCTTGTCGGCTATAGAGCAATAGTCAGCAAACCGATTGTATTTTTGGAAACTTTGGTAGAAGTAGAACGCTAATAGTTTCTTCTAGTTATCAAATATTCCGTACTCCAGTGAACTCTGTTAGCACCTTTAATCGACCAGTTTATGAGTAGATATTATACCAACAGAATGTCGTACAACCTTTCACTGGTTACAAATCAACAACATGAAGAATGTTAGTATTAATACTGATTTTAAATTTTGGTCCAAAGCTAGCAATTTTGGGTGAGTTGGGTAAGCTGATTACATCGACGCAATACTGAAATGGTACTTATTTTATCGGCCCCGAACGGATTAAAGGTAAGGTAGGCCTCAAAGGAATCTGAACTCAGAATGTAAAGACGGACGAAATAACGGTAAGGATTTGCCTAGCTTGCTTACAATTGTGCTAGTCCGCTGCCTTATGATAATAATAATAATAATAATAATAATAATAATAATAATAATAATAATAATCCTTTCTTCTATAGTCGCAAGGCCTGAAACTTCGGGGGAGGGGCTTAGTCGAATACCTTGACCTAGGTGTTTGACCGGTACTTAATTTATTACCCCCGAAAGAATGAAAGGCAAATTCAACATCGATGCAATTTGAACTCAGAATATAAAGCCGGAAGAAGCGCTGGTAAGCATTTATTTTACGGTGTACTAAGTATTCTGACAGCTCAGTGTTTTAATAATAACCAAGACAAGAGCAACATCAAAAACAATTATCATTATTATTATTATTATTATTATTGAGGAGGGGGTAGAGTTGGTTACATCGATTGCATCACTCGACTGGTACTTATTTCGAAAGAATGAACTGCAAAATCGACCTCGACGGAATAGGAAATCGGAACGTAAATTGTAAAGAAATGCGGCAAAGCATTGCCCGGTGTACTAAAGATTTTGGTAAGCATTTCCTGACGTGCTAACGATTCTGCCAGCTCGCCATCTTAACAACAAGTGCAGTAATATTAATAACAGCCATCGATGATGATCTTGATGATGATGATGCTCATCATGAACAAGAGCTTACTATTACTACAACTCATAATAATAATAATAATAATGACGATGATGATGATGATAATAATATTTATAATAATAATAATAATAATAATAATAATAATAATAATAATAATAATGATAATAATAATAATAATAATAATAATAATAATAATAACGATTATGATCATGATGATAATAATAATGATAATAATAATAATAATAATAATGTTGATAATAATAATAATAATAATAATAATAATAATAATAATAATAATAATAATAATGATAATAATAATAATAATAATAATAACGATTATGATCATGATGATAATAATAATGATAATAATAATAATAATAATAATAATAATAATAATAATAATAATGATGATGATGATAATAATAATAATAATAATAATAATAATAATAATAATAATAATAATAATAATAATAATAATAATGATAATAATAAAAAATAATAATAATAATGATAATCACAATAACTTCGATGGTGGTGTTGATGATATGCAACTGTCGAAATAACAATAAGATATGGTTTTATAATAAGCCGACCTAAGCATGCCCGGTGGAAATATTTTCAACGATTTCAAGAAATGACTAAATATTTTATCTCACGCGGAGATAAATGTTATCTCGAGTGATAATTCGATAGGTTTATCAAATACCCACTAGTGATTACATTTATCTCTGTATGATGCTACCTGAATGAAACCTTACTTATGGATATGAAGATCAACTTACACATTACGAATATAGTTATACTTATTCGCAGCTATTTGTATACACACAAACACACCATATTTAAATCGTGTTTAATAACTTCTTACGCAAACCTGCTTCAGGCAATTTAATGGAATTTTAAGAAACAAAGAAATATTTCAAAAATCGGAAATGGCATTAATATAAGAATCTACAGGGAAATATATATCAATTGTGTAGTGAATATATTCTTTAGGCGGAGAGATAGTGAAATCGGTAGAGCCTCTAACACAATTCAAAGCCGGACTCAATGTTGATCTAACTTGTAGTTGCTGAATGAAATGAATAATACGCACAGTCGTGGCTGTGTGGTAAGAACAATCTGGTTTGATTCTTAACCATATGTTCCGGGTTCAGTCTCATTGCGTGGCACTATGGGCAAGTGTTTCCTAATATAGCGTCAAAGCGAACAAAGCCTTGCGATTGGATTTGGTAGGTGGAACCTGGAAAGAAACGACGGTACTCCAGTAGACTCGCAACACTCGAGCTGAACGTAGTGAAAAAGAAATAGAAATGGAGTACTCCGTTATAGACAGAATTGATAAGAGTTCAACTCCGGATCTGGCCTTGAATTACACCAGAGTTAGATATCGAAATTTATTCAATGTTTATCCTTATCATTTACTTGCTTAAGTAATTGTATTGTGGCTATGCTGGAGCATCACCTTGAAGGGTTCAGTCGAACAAATCGATTCCGGTACGGAATTTTAATTTTGGTACCTACTTGCTTGAACTACTTTAATGGTATTTATCTACCAATTCATTGCTGAGCACTCATTCTCAAAGTGTGATAGTAGTGCATATGTGAGTGTATATGTATATGTATATATATGTGTGTGTTTATATATATATATATATATATATATATAGTAAGATGTTTGTTTCCCAGACACATGGTTCCAGTTTCAGTGGCGACTTGGCCAAGTGCCTTTTCCTATAGCCTTCTATGTGTTTGTGTCTGTGTTTGTAAGTCATCACCGCTTGACAACAATTCATGTTGTGGTTACATTCCCGGTTAGCAAGCAGTTCAGCAAAAACGACCGATAGAATAAGTACTAGGCTTAAGAAATAAGCCCTTGGTTCGATTTGAAAACAATCAAACTGGTGCTCCAGAATGGCCGCGGTCAAGTAGCTGAAACAAGTACAAAAATAAAAGGAACCATGTTTCTGAGAAACAAACTTCTTACCATATAACCATGCCTGTAAAGTTAATAAGAGAAAATGATCATTCCAATCTAAAGCCGGATTGAAACATATGTAGGATTCTTTTTTTTTTCTTGATTATTTCTTTTGCTGATCCCGTTCCGTTAAATCCTGAATGTTATATGTATTACCTATTCATTGTGATACAAATAAATTTTACCAAGTAAACACTATCCTTTTGGCAGATAACTCTGTATTTTGTCGTGAATGTGACAATGGAGGTTGTGACACTAGGTATGATATCGAGTAAATAAATGTATCCATTCTACCCATCCAATAATGTCACAGATCAGATAATGGTTGCTCAATGGAATATAAATATTTGTTTCAAGTTTTGGTACAAAGTCAACACTTTCTGGAGCGGGTTGAGTCGATTATATTACCACCAATATTCAATTGGTTCCTATTTTATCGACCCCGAAAGAAAGAAAAGCAAAGTCAACCTTGGCGGAATCTGAACTCAAAACGTAAAAATGGGCGAGATACAGTTATGCATTTCGGGCGGAATGGTAACGACTCTGCCAGCTCAGTGCCCTGTTATGGGATATGAATATTGCTATGTATTACAGCTTTTATAATATGATATATACTTGTTTGTGTGTGTGTCTGTGTATTCTGGTGTATGTATTATTAGTACATATACATGTGTGTATATACATGCATACGTATGTATGTGTTGGTATACATATACGTATTTGCGTGTAGGAATGTTTTGCATATATATATATATATATATATATATATATATACACAAAATATGTATACAAAATATATGTATGTATGTGTGTGTGTATGTATCTATGTATGTATATATGTGTGTGTGAGTGTGTATGTATGCGTGTATATATGTATATTTATGAACCTGTCCTTGTGAATATCTATGTGACTTTTGTCAATGAAAGTGTGTGTGTGTCGGTGTATGAGATATGAATGTGTATGTGTGTGTGTGTGAGTGAATATGTGTATGTATGTGTGTGTGGAGATATATATGTATATGGCAGTTGCCATAGTCGTCCGTTGGGGATTCGTTTACATGTAGTGATGAAGATTACCTCATCACTGATGAGGCAATGCTCTCTAGTAATGCGAAATAAATGATGTGCAGTCGCTTAATCCAAGCTAGCATGGAGAGCTTACGGACATATCATTGCACTCACGAATATGTATATCCGTACACATTCACAGAAATACGCAAACGTAGGAAACACACGTACAGATATCCCACACCGAATTTCGAAGCAAGCAAATACAAGCGCTCACTGACATATACGCGTACATCATCCCTAATTGCAGCGCCATCAACGATCCCCCTCGCTATTTCATGAATGCTATTTTCGTTTATCTTTCGAAATATTTCTCTTAATCATATCCTAAAATTCCGGTTATGACATATAAAAAACATAGATAACCAAGTAATATAATGACTTTGTTGTGTCCCTCATATATATGAATTTCCTGTGGTATGTCATCTGAGGTTTCCAATATTGTCACATGACATGGTGTTCTCTGTGTTTCTTTTTTTTCTGTCTTTTCTTGATATGATATCACTATTTACATGATATCGCTCTTCATCCGACTCTTTCATCGCTATTCGTGTTAGAAAATGTTCCATGAGTGGTTTGGCACAATACCCTCTAATAAAATATTTACAGTCTTTAGCTTTGGTTACTTATCTCCGGCTTGCAAGATTCTTGACTCGTGTGCTGAAAAGACAATTTGATGAAATATGATGTAATATTGTGCCAAGAATTAACACACACTGATTCTATTTCACTTCTGTATTATTCATTGGTTAATTAACTATTTGATCAACAAACTAATTGATTCCGTGTATAATCGTTACGTCAACTACCAAATCAGTTAGATCCGTCAAAATTCTTTCATCGACACACGCGACGCCTTCAATGACAAACCTTCTATTTCCAATGCTTGCTTCAGATTTGTCATGTTGTCTTTATTCTAAACCCCACAATCTCTTCCCCAGCACTTTATCACTCTCGTTACGTGAAGGCGTGTGGCTTAGTGGTTAGGGCGTTCGACTCACGGTCGTAACGTCGTGAGTTCGATTCCCGGCAACGCGTTGTGTCCTTGAACAACACACTTTATTTCACGTTGCTCCAGTCCACTCAGCTGGCAAAAATGAGTAGTACCTGTATTTCAAAGGGCCGGCCTTGTCACGCTATGTTTCACTCTGAGTCTCCCTGAGAACTACGTTAAGGGTACACGTGTCTGTGGATTGCTCAGTCACTTGCACGTTAATTTCACGACCAAGCTGTTCCGTTGATCGGATTAGCTGGGACCCTCGTCGTCGTAACCGACGGAGTGCTCCTGAAATCACTCTCGTTATTTTATTTATTATTACTAATATGATGGTGTGCTTTACCACTTTCTCAGCAATGGTTCTGCGCACCATGAAACTTAGTAAACATACTTCACATTTTATAGATACATGTATTAATAGATGCATGCATAAATGCATATGTTTGTGTATGTGTGCATGCGCGTAGGTGTGTGTATATGTGTTTGTGCGTGTGTATTTGTATATATGTTACGTTTATATGCATGTGTCATATCTGCACTAAGTTTAGTATAATTTTTTCGATGTACAACTGATATGCATATTGGTTATTTATTTTTGCAACTTGTATGCACTTTTGTACGTGGAGAGCTGGTCAAAATATGAACATGTCAGAAATTCTATTTTGGTAAAACAGACTCCATGTAATCGTAGCCATAATTTGACGTTACATCCACAATATTTAATTTCCTGCCTAAATTAATTTGAAAGGATCAGCTTTCAATCATAAACAGACTCAGCTGTAGGTTAGTGTGAACCTCTTCCGAGACTGTTACATTGCAAAACAGGAATATAGAGCGAAATGATGAAAGTACAAGAGATAGATGGAGGGGGGGACACAGAGAGAAAGAGTGAGAGAGAAAGAGAGAGATAAAACGGGGGAGAGAGAGAGAGAGAGAGAGAGCGAGAGAGAGAGAGAGAGAGAAACAGGACAAAAAAGAAGAGGAGAGCATAGATAGCAATAGAGATGTGGTGTATATATGAGAGAGTGGAGGCGCAATGGACCAGTGGTTAGGGCAGCGGACTCGCGGTTGGAGGATCGCGGTTTCGTTTCCCAGAACGGGCGTTCTGCGTGTTTATTTTGCGAAAACACCTAAAGCTCTACGAGGCTCCGGCAGCGGGTGGTGGCGACCCCTGTTGTACTCTTTCGCCCCAACTTTCTCTCACTCTTTCTTCCTGATTCTTGAGTAACGCTGCGATGGACTAGCATCCCGTCCAGCTGGGGGGGGGGGATACATACGACGTAGAAAACGTGAAACCGGGCCCATGAGCCTGGCTAGGCTTTAAAAAAGGGTGCATAAATTAAAAATGATAATATATAAGAAAAAGAGAAAAAGTGATAGGAGGAAAAATGCAAGGAAAAAGATTCGTGATACCAATGTAATTTTAATGAGAAACAGTAATGCAGCGGAACACAATTTTCTCGGGCCGACCAAAGCATTGTGAGTGTATTTGGTAGACGGAAACTGAAAGAAGCCCATCGTATAAATATATATATATATATATATATATATGCGTGCATATGTATGCATGTAGATATATATATATGTATGTGTGTTTGTGTGTTTGTATGTGTGTGTGTGTGTGCGCGCGTGTGTGTATGTATCTATGTGTTTGTGTGTCTGTGTCTGTCCCCTCACCATCACCTGATGACCGATGCTGATGTGTTCACGTTCCTGTAACTTAGCGATTCGGCAAAAGAGAACGATGGAATAAGTACTAGGCTTACAACGAACAAATCTTGGGGTGGGTCGTTTTCTTCCACTAAAGGTGGTGCTCCAGCTTGGCCGCAGTCAAAATCACTGAAACAAGGAAAAGAATAAAAGTATATATATATATATATATATATATATATATATATATATATATATATATATATATATATATATACGCAAAAAAGAAAATGGAGGCTTTACAAACATGACATGCATCAGCCGGTAGACATTCTATTATGTCTATTTATTCTAAAAGATAAGGAAGTATTATAAAAATACATACACATGCAAAAACTGTGTTACAACACCTTATATGTATATATATATGGTGTTGTATTGTTGTGACTATATAATATATATATATATATTGTAGCCACAACAATACACCACCTCATGAATTACGAAACCAAACACGAAACCAAATTCTCCATTTTATATTTAATCGAGCCAATGATGGAGACGCTCCGCAGTCGTCCTACATGCTAGAAATAGCAGCCAGATCTTCTGCACATCACAATATATTCACGCAACCGTCATGAGTGCGCGTCGTGTACACACACACACACAGATGCACAGATACAGAGACCTCAGATAAATACACACGCACACATGCACGTGCGCGCACGCA
>NC_142938.1:59825998-59845998 GCF_046866305.1 Octopus bimaculoides | reverse complement strand
TCATATTCTGTAGACAACTCACCAACCGACGCCATTACTATCTGAACAGTGAGCAGTCAAAGTAAAAACAATAAACGCTTAGGCGACCGTGTTAGGGGAATTTTGAGTTAGAAATAAATGGAACTCATGTCTTCTTAATTAATATAAAAGAGAGACATTTATTATTGAAAAGAAAAGCGCAAAAACAACCCCCTCCATTTTTTTTCTTTGCTTTGTTGCTAACCACCTCTCTCAAGAACACTTTATCTTTATTAAGTACCAGCTCACATTTCTGTTCACTTTCTGGATAACTGTTTTATCTTCTCTGTTTTTTTTTCGTTTTTTTTTTTCGATCGCTAGGTCAATAGTGTGGTGCTGTGAAGACTACACTACTTTGGTTTGTTTATGTTTTCGCTTTGTTTTTCTCTTTTTTGATTTCTTGTTGGACAAACTCCCCCCCCCAAAAAATGAATAAATATGACTATATTAGTTGACACTAATGATTCCGGTGTTTATATATTTATCCTTACTGTGTTATTATTGATTTGGATGTTTATTGTTGTTACTAGTGCTGTTATCAATGTTATTGTTTTGTTTTCTATTGCTTTTTTGCTTTGCTAATATAGTTATTATTTTGTATGAAGTAAAACACAAGGTCGAATTTATCATACTATTCACGTTAGGCTGAGTAGTTGACCTTGTTCACATATTAGGAGGTATCTGTATTAATACTTATTGAGTCGTTTCGCTTTTATGACACCTGTAAGAAAAGGAACATCAGTGCCTAATACAAATTTTAGGGACTGGTGCGAGTATGTAATGAGGTTTTACGCAGAAAACAAAACTGTTCCGAATGTTAGCAACGACTTGGTAACCATTAAATGCATTGGTGATCAAATTTAAATTTCAGACTTTTCAAACATGCTTTTATTGCAGCTAGTATAAAATTGTACGTGAATACTGGTTTCAAACTTTGGCACAAGGCCAGCAATTTGGGGGCGTAGAACGTTAAGTCGATTACATCGATCTTGGGTCTCAACTGGTACTTATTGTATCGACCTCAGAAGGATGAAGAGGAAAGTTGACCTCGGTGAAGTTTCAACTCAGAAAGTAAATGCGGACGATTCTGTTTTAATACTACTTGCTGATAAAGGCAGCGAGCTGGCAGAATCGTTACTGCGCTCTGGTTCAAATTCCGCCGAGGACGACTTTGCCTTTCATCCTTTCGGGGCCGATAAAATAAGTGCCAGTTGAATGTTGAGAGTCGATGTAATCGATTTACCGCCTCCCTCAAAATTGCTGAACTTGTGCCAAAACTTGAAACCAATATTAATTGCTGGCAAGGATATAGAATTTAGCCTTGCAACCATAATATACTACCAAGTACGTTATAAGTTTAGAAGTCAATATTGTGCCTTGCTGTGTGTTAGCAGTGCGCTATTTTCACTTTCAGTTTTATCTCTATAGATTTTATATAGAATTCCGAGCCAGCACAGGAGGTTACATTTCGTAAACAAATACGTCTATGCAAACAATGGTAGTATACTACGAAATATTGTGTCTTTACCAAGAATTAACATGTACGTACTAGTTACAGTAAATGTGTTTAATCTGTAAATTTGTCTATTCAGTTATGTAACAACACAAACCCTAGCTGTAATTAAGCAAATTGTACGTGAAAAGTTAATAGTTTGGATGAGGTATTGAGGAAAGTGCAATAACTCTTGAAATATGCATATACACCAATTTTACTATCTTATAATGGCGTTTTGTTTAGGTAACGTCGTATGTGTGTTCAATAAAAGAATAATATGATTCGTCCAACGGTTTCGTTGGGAACGACATGCATTTTTTGTATATAAAAGACATTTATGTGACATGTGTATTTCAATAAGTGTAGTACAGGGTGTTATCATTGCGGTGCATTTGTTCTGAGTTTTTTGTTTTTCCTATTAAGCAATCAATTAGTCTGTCAGAATAGACATTTTGACTGTAGTTTGTTTCCTCTATAGACTTCTTTATCTTCCACTTCGTCTATGGAAGTAAAATATAAATACTATTCTCATTAAGGATTTTACACGTCTCTACTCTAGAGAATCCTTTACAAATGTAGACAGTTAGTGCCAACGAAAGTACTAAAATATGTAAAAAGAAAATAACGGAATCAGTTCCTGCTACAGACACCATGTACGTTATAAGTAGATTTAAGACGTCTCATCTCTGACGAGGAAGAACGCGAGTTAACTCTCTTGATTTGTCTGTAATAACAATTAAAAAGTGATCCAGCTGAGAGAACTGCGTCGTTTTTATCATGAGACAATTTATAGCATCAAAGAACGATGGTATGAGTGATTATTTACAATTTATCCACACACACAAACGGGTTCTATTTCGGTAATGTAGCGAGCGTAACATTAGGAGTGCACTCTGAAGCCTGCAAGTGTCTGAATGGTCATTTCAAAATAAACCAGACTTCTTAACAATACGGAATATTTCGTTGAATCTCAAATTATCTTTAAAAATACTGATCAAATATATTTTATGTTTTGGAACATTACATGCAAACGTGACAGCGTGTGTGTGCACGTGACTGTCTGTCCATGCATCTGGGCATGTCTAACCGTATGCATCTTTGTTTACATGTGTAAACCGACAAAATTTGAACGATTGAAATTGAAAACCACCTTTATAAAATACTGGCGAAAATTCCTATTGCTATATGCACTCAATTTACTTCAAACGAAGCTATAGCTTCTGGTCTTCGATAATGCTTGGTGTATACAAATTATGTGTGCAATTGTTGTTCATAAGAACTTGGTTCAAAATGAAAAGAATCATGCTTATGGTCGGTGAAGACCGGTTACATAAAGACAACGAAGCACGAACAAAGAACACACACACATGTATATAAATACACACAAGCGCACCCACGTAAAACACTCACAGAAAGAAAAAAAACATACATATCTATATTCCTAGAAGTACACTCACCCTTTTATACCACACGTAATTACATATGTAGGTACGTATAAAAATCATCGGTTCATCGTTTCTCCCTTTCTAACATACATGCATATATATATATATATATATATATATATATACATATATACATATATATATATATATATATATCTGTATTTATATATATATATATATATATATATGTATGTATGTATGTATGTATGTATGTATAGGGATAGATATTTTTATTAATATTTAGCACGAGCAAATTCAAGGTTCGAGAGTTTCGCGCGGTGTCACACACACGCACACACACCGGCACACACGCACACACACACCCACACACATACACACATACACACTCACTCACACACATACACACACGGGCACACACGCACACTTATATATGCACACAACACATATACACACATATAGAGTACCAGACGTCTTTCAGTACATATATGGTAATTTAATAGAACAAATCTGATCTAGAAAAAAATGAAAGCTGCTTCAATAAAAATTGATGCGCTCGTTTTCGGTTAGCTTTCGTATAAGATTATTCTATGAGTTCGTCTTTACTTTTCGATGCCCGGAATGTGCGACTTACCTACATTAAATAGTTCTAGCTTTTTTTTTTTTTTTAAATTTAGGACACCACGTGAATGACGACAACTTTCAATGAAGTTATGATATTACGATGATGTCCATTAGTTTCTCTTCCTAAAAGGCTGGAAATTTAGTTGACATGGATTTTAAATCTGGACATTTTGGAGATCCCAAGTTAGAGTAACTTGTTGTCATACATCCGCGAAATCTAATTTTTACAATTAATCATTTCAAGTATATCATGAAAAAACCCGTACGCGGTTTCTAACACCATTAAATACCAAGAAAACAATAATAATAATAATAATAATAATAATAATAATAATAACAACAACAACAATAATAATAATACAAAATAACAATTGATTCACTTACGCTATGAATCTGTTCGCTAAATTTTATAGAATTATTTTCTATTCTAGGCACAAGGCCCGAAATTTTGGTATAGGGGCCAGTCGATTACGTCGACCCCAGTACGAAACTAGTACTTAATTTATCGACCTCAAAAGGATGAAAGGCAGCGTCGACCTCGGCAGAATTTGAACTCAGAACATAAAGACAGACGAATTACCGATAAGCATTTCGCCCGGCGTGCTAACGTGTCTGCCAACTCGCCGAATTCTGCTTTGTACAGAATTAAAATACAGTCAATAATTTTGAAAATAAACAGAGCATAAAACCTGAATATTTAGAAAAGTTGAAATTGAATTTTTTATGACTTTTAAAACCGAGGAATATTTTTCGTCATAAGTGTCTTCCAAATATGGAAACTTATTAAGCTCGTTGTTACACACATACATGTATATATACATTAATGTACTTATCTTTTTATCGTTTACTTGAAAATATGTGTGTGACCTGATATAGAGACGTTTACGTCCATATATATACATACACACACACACACACATATATATATATATATATATATATATATATATATATATATATATATATATATATATATATATATATATATATATGCATACAAACACGCACAGTCTCATTTATGTATACATATTTATATATGCATGTATATATTTGCATCATGAGGATAAATTTAATTGTATTCACAAACACGCACGTGGGTACAAATGTATGTATACATACAAGATTATGCTCTTACATGTATACATGTATATGATAAGTAATGAATGAAAAAATATCTGTGAAAAAAGTATTGTGACACGGAAAGATAAAGAAAATACCGAAAAAGAAAGGAAAGGAATGGTTCATATGACACGATGATAAAAACTCTTTAATTCAGACATGCGACACGAAGTGGGCCAGATTTTGTTTTCCTTCATTCATTATCCTTGATTGCCTCTGGATCTCACTGCGTAAAT
The DNA here is from genome assembly GCF_046866305.1 of Octopus bimaculoides. Taxonomy (NCBI): domain Eukaryota; kingdom Metazoa; phylum Mollusca; class Cephalopoda; order Octopoda; family Octopodidae; genus Octopus; species Octopus bimaculoides. The sequence goes on along the minus strand of NC_142938.1, from coordinate 59,841,103 downwards.
TTCTAACAATACCCTAATAAACGTGACATTATTTCAATACACATATACAAGCATCAGCTTCTAGATAGTGTAAAGAAAATATATGTAATTTCAATAAAAATCGGATCAGCATCGTAGAGAACTAAAAACAAAATTTGCTCTCTTTTAATACTCCTAGTTTTGTACGAAAATATATGCGGAGGAATAAGGAATACAAATCGTAAAACTCAGTTCGGAAACAGTGTGACAAATTAGTAGATATATATATATATATATATATATATATATATATACTCTTTTACTTGTTTCAGTCATTTCACTGCAGCCATGCTGGAGCACCGCCTTTCAGTCGAGTAAATCGAGCCCAGGACTTATTCTTTTGTAAGCCTAGTACTTATTCTATCGGCCGCTTTTGCCGAACCGCTAAGTTACGGGGACGTAAACAAACCACCATCGGTTGTCAAGCGATGTTGAGGGACAAACACAGCTACACGAACATATGCACACGCACAGATACATACATACATACATACATACATACATATATATATATATATATATATATATATATATATATATATATACATATGTACGACGGGCTTCTTTCAGTTTCCGACTACCAAATCCACTCGCAAGTCTTTCGTCGGCCCGAAACAATAATAGAAGACACTTGCGCAAGGTGCCAGGCAGTGGGAATGAACCCGGAACCATGTGGTTGGTAAGCAAGCTACTTATCACACAAGCACTCCTACGCCTATATATATATTTTTTTATATAGATGATTTTCGGTAGAGTTACTATATTTCCATGTCGTATAGTGATTTTAGAAGTAGCTACTTTCCTTACTACAAGATATATTTGTTTATATATTGCTAACTAGGACGAACGACAGCCATGTCTAGCAGACAGGTATAACCGGTGCCGAGGAAGGGTAACACCCAGAATCCAGCTGGGCTATTGATTCCTGTCAACACAAGATGTGAGTTGCTCGGTCCCTTGTTTGCAATAGAAGGGATACAGACAGAATGTCGTTAACTAGCTGGAGGAGATGTCCTCCTGGGTTTAAAAACAGTTGTAACAGTGGTCTACAGAGAACGACCGCATTGCGGTGGTAACAACCATTACTTTACGCATATATATATATATATATATATATATATATATATATATATATATATATATATATATATATATATATATATATATAGATATATAAGTGCAAGCTTGGCTGTGTGATAAGAAGCTTGCTTTCCAACCACCTTCTTGTGGATTCAGTACCACAGCGTGTCACATTGGTCAGTGACTTCTACTATAGCCTCAATTCGAACCAAAGCGTCGTGAGTGGATATGGTAGATGGATACTAAAGGATGCCCATCAAATATATATGTGAGAGTGTGTGTGAGTGTGTGTGTGTGTGTGTGTGTGTGCATATGTGTGTGCGCGTGTGTGTCTTTGTGTTTATTTTCGTCCTTCTACTACAACCCATCTTGTGGAACCCATCTTGTGGAACCCATCTTGTGGAACCCATCTTGTTTGCTGTTGTACGTATACTTTTCTGTGCTTCAATTTTGTGTGCACATGCGATTTTGAATATCTAGCAAAGTGTTTTATTTAATAATTTTCAACATCAATTCAATACTATTTGGCAATCTTAGAAATTTACCTCACGTATAACATGGAAATGTTATTGGAAACCTCTTTTGCATGTTCGGCGTTTGCTCTAAATATTAGCAAAAAAAAACAAAATAATGACGAAGGCCGTGGACTTTGCACTACTTGAGGAAGCGTATGTGGAGCGTGAAATTTTCGTGGAAGGAAAGAGACTTTGTATGGTGATCAGTTTTGCGTGTTTTTGTCGAGATGGAACTCTTGACGCTCTAATAAATCCCTGAAGTACGGAAGCTAGTCCTGCTTTTGGGGAATTTGAGAAGCGAACACGATCAGATCGGAGAATCACAGACATGAACCTAGCTGTCCATGAAACCTGTGTTCTTACAGTCCTTCAATGCAAATGCGACACGTGAACAACTTACAAGCACCATTTCGAAGGCGCGTGGCTTAGTGGTTAGGGCATTGGCTCACGATCGTAAGGTCGGAGTTCGATTCCCGGTGATGCGTTGTGTCCTTGAGCAAGACACTTTATTTCACGTTGCTCCAGTTCACTCAGCTGGCAAAAATGAGTAGTATCTGTATTTCAAAGGGCCGGCCTTGTCACGCTATGTTTCACGCTGAGTCTCCCTGAGAACTACGTTAGGGGTACACGTGTCTGTGGATTGCTCAGTCACTTGCACGTTAATTTCACGAGCAAGCTGTTCCGTTGATCGGATCAGCTGGGACCCTCGTCGTCGTAACCGACGGAGTTCTCCTACCGACAAACACCATTTCGAACAGTTGGAAAGATTTCAACAGCATTGTATCCCACGCAACATCAGGGCTGCTCTTATCTGATTTTGCTCTACTTGAGAAAGTTGGCAGCTGCAGTATTGAGAAAAGAATAACTTTTGAAACAGATGCGTTCGTCTGGTCATGTCGTCAGAGTAGAATTGGGTATGCTGCATGAGCAGTTATGTTACTGAGAGTTGACCAGAGGTAAAAGGTCGCAGTACAACTGTAGAATAACGTTGAGGTGCATCACAAACGGCTGGAAAAGATCTAGATACAGTTACACATTATAGTGTGTAAATATTAGTTTAAGGATGCCCTATGCAGTCCTCGACATTTTCCAAACAGAAGATTTATAAACCCAATATTTACAAGCTTATATATAAACAAGGCTGTAGCTATTTCCAGTTCCAAAGTTCATCACGTCAATACACACACACACACACACACACATACACACACACACACACACACATATATATATATATATCTACACACAGACACACATATATATATATATCTACACACAGACACACATACATATGTATATATATATAAACACATAACCTACACACACACGCACACACACACGCGCGCGCACACACACACACACACACAAACACACACACACACACAAACATATATATGCACATATTTAAACATATATATGAATATACACGAACACACGAACTAGGAAAATTGTACTCTAGCGACATCACTGATAAAATAAAAAACAGAAGAAATAATAATAGATGGAAGGAAATCTTCATAGAGGAAAAGTGTTATAGTTCAATAATTATTCTAATAGGGGATGCAATAAATTCATTATAAAATATAATCTGGAAAACAGAATCAATTGTTTTCTTTTCCGCCCTTTATTCGCCGTTACATAAACATCACCTGCATTATTTACTATCTTATATTTGTTTCCCCATCTTAGTTCGCTATCCTCTTCTATCATTCTCCCACTTATATACATGTGGATATATACATCATGCATATATGCATATATATATATATATATATATATATATATATATATATATATATATATATATATATATATATATATATATATATATATATATATATATATATGGTGGTGTTGATAATTTGGTACACCTCTCCCTGTTGTCAAATATCTCTATTAAGACGTATAAAATTTTGTAGGTGTTCGTTTTAAAAATGGTAATCATCGTACATCTCATTGCAGCACTCCTTCATTGCGCACAGTTTCTCATATACAAGGATGTTGAACCAATATTCATTCATTTACTATCTATCCATCATTCTGTCTATTTTCTATCTATCTAGCTAGCTAGCTAGCTAACTATCTATCTGTCTATCTGTCTCTCTATTTCTCTCTGTTTATATATATATATATGTATATATATATATATATATATATATATATATATATATATATATATATATATATATATATATATATATATATATATATATATATATATATATATATATATATATATATATATATATATAAATATATGCATATATCTATACATATATGTACACACCCCATCTATATGTGTACATACATGCATATATGGGTACAGGACATCACAAAAATCGTTAGACACAATGAGAAATGATATCATAAAAACGAAAACAGAAAACGAACTTTTTTCAAAGACCGAAAAAAAAACAAACAGAGAAACGAAACATGCAACATAAAGAGTATATCCCTTCGTCAGTTGTCCTTGTTCCATGTATTCCGCTTTTCGAAGAAAGGACAATACGCGACTTCGTTGGAACAGTCCTTCCCGCAAACAGTATACATTTTTGTGTCTGCGTATGTGTGTGTGTGTAAGGAAGAGCAGTAGAGTGTCAGTGTTGTACAAGCTGAACTCAAAGTTTTGAAAATTCGAAAAGTCAATTTTGTGTTAATTTAATCCCATATGTTTATGCTTACTTTCTTATCGCCATCGAATAATGTAAACTGCAGAATTAAATGCACACACGTATATACATTCAAGCATGCATATACTTGCACATATGTAAATAATTAAGTTTGAATATTCACTGCTCTCTCTCTATATATATATATTTACACACACACACACACACACACACACACACACACACATATATATATATATATATATATATATATATATATATATATATATATATGGGCTGACTGAAAGACGAATAGAGAGACAATCAGATGAACAGATAGGCAGATCGGTCGATGGATCGGTCGATATATATATATATATACAGATAGATAGATAGATAGATATATAGATAGATATAGTGAGAGGGAAACGTGAGAGATAGAAACTGAGTTAGTTGAGACACTTTGACCTAGACACGCCTACACTCAGAGAATCTTGGTCATAGAAACCCACGTAATATAGTACGCCATCTTGTTCAATTAATAGTTAAATGAAGCGCTTCATGCATATTTCTGTTCTGGGCTTCTATCGTTTGAAATACATACATACTATTACAGGAATCACCGACGTAACTGACTAATTTCGTTCTCATTATTTCCTTATTGTTGTCGCTCTCTACTTTTACCTTCCGTCTCACACACACACACACACACACACACACACACACATATGTGTGTATATGTATATATATGTATAAAATATGTATGTATGTATTTGTAATGCAATATATCAATCCATATAAGTATTCGGCTATCACAAACTTTTCCTCTAGAATAATCGTATAGCATACTACATTGTAACTGAATACAAAGAAGTATAATGCAGAGTTTTATCCAACTGAAATCAAGGACCTCCATTCGATGAAATTATTTCATGGGAAATATATTACCATAGGATTATGGCCGTTCGGTAGTGTTCATCATATAACGTTAATGTCATTGTAGAATAAATGTACAGTACTTTACACACGTTTTTCAAAACAAATGTATAGTTACAAATTAATGCAGATAAAGAAATCTAGCACATCACATTTCTAAAACACCTAGGTTACATTACAGCTTCAACTTGGAGCGACTTTTAAATAATATACTTCCTTTTGAAATGAAGAGAAACATAGGACTAAATAATTGTTCAAATAGAAAAAAGAACGGGGGAAAACGCTAAAAATTCGCTGAGAATATCTGTTAACTCAGCCCTGTCCGGTCAAGACTGATTTGAATTTATACAACAGGGAACTTGTGCTGGAGAGAAGCAATAAATAAATAAATAAATAAGCATTTATGAAAATGGATTTGTAATGCCCGTAACGTTAGCTCACAGCAATTGAAATCCAACATCCGGTTTCGATTCTCGACCAACAGATCATTTTTTTACTTCTCACTCAGACATATAAATTACATGGCAAACCCATTCTTTGTTTCCATTTTCATTTACTAGATGTGTATGTTACATTAAGGAAGGCATCAAAATACTGCCATCCCATTTGTCTTCACATTAGGTATGATATAAAACAACAAAAAAACAATTTCAGGCAGACTTCATTCATATTTAAAGTGACATTTAATTTGATTGATGTCTTTGACCATGGGCGTGCTAATGGGACTGAATCTTGTCACATGGAACAATACAGATGGAGAGATAGGTAAGACGTTAGAACAATAACTTCTGGAAATGAGAACGTTGAACACACGTCTTTTTCCCTCTCTTTCTCCTCCTGACAGTAACTCTCGCCATATTTCTCCGCTATGCATGTGCAAATGCGCGTGTCACGAAGTTGGACAGAGAAACACACACGCACAGAAACGCATAAAATTAGAGGAACGTGTGCTTAAGTTTCAAGTTTCATGGAAACAAGTACATATAGTGATATATATATATCGATATAAAGACATGCACGTATGCACACAGACGTACGCACCCACACATATATCCAAGCATATATGTCTATATATATGTATATGAATCTTTGCATATATAAATATACACGCACACACTCACACACACACACACGCACACACACACACACACACGCACACATATCCATATTTAGATATATGTTTTGTTTATATACTTCAAGTTCATACAAAATTATACAAACGCAGAAAGTCGTATATCAGTTGGAATCCCAAATTACGGAGTTATCATGACCTCATTCACAACAGATTTTGAATCTTTAACAACACACACTCTGTTAACTACCGTATACATCGGAGTGCACTGCATGAAAAAAATCTGTATGGCATCAAAGAAAATACCAAACTGGATTTATTACGTATCGTTGCTGAATTAGTTGAAACCACACTGCAGAAAATCTGCTACTCATGATCTGGCTTTGATAGTCTAACTATATATTTTGTACGAGATTCGACAAACCTAACTCCTCTAATTGGTTTCATATTTTGGCTCAAGGCCAGCAATTTAGGGGGAGGGGGTGTTTCGATTACATCGACTCCAGTGCTCAGCTGGCGCTTATTTTATCGGCATCGAAACAGAAGAAATCAAAGTCGACATTGGCGGAATTTGAACTCGGGACGTTATAACGGACAAAATAGCGCTAAGCGTTTCGCTTTGCGTGCTACCGATTCTGACAGCTTGTAACTGCTATTATCGAGATCAATATTTCGATAGAACAATGTTTGACATTAAGTGTGACATTGAAATGAAATCTGTGTCACAAGCAAGCAACCAAAACGTATCGCTTGCTCTGCTGAGACAGATATAAACAAACGAAATGGAATTTTCTGCCTTATATCTTCTTTTATTGTAATGCAGCCATCTTGAGCACAGCCTTGAAGGGATTTAGGCGATCAAATAGATACTAAATTTTTTTTTTTCGGTCGAGTAATTATATCGGTTGCTTTTGCCGATGCGCTAGTTTGTGGGGAAGTAAAAATAACAAGGAGTGAAGGAGATAAAAATGGTCACACCAACACGCACACAACCATATATACGACAAACTTCCACTCAGTTTCCCTCTGATAAAATCGCTCACAAGTCATTCGTCGGTCCCACGCTAGAGTATAAAACACTTGCCGAAGATCCCGGGCAGTGAGATTGAAACCAAAGTCATGAGGTCGCAGAGCAGACTTTCTAACCACCGATACAAAATAGTAATTGAATATATAGTAACACAGTATGCATTATATAAAATTGTATACAGAGTATCAAAAAATATCAATTGTATATATACGCATTCGGAAGTACCTATTTGTAAATTAGTATTTATAGTAGTAGTAGCATTCCGTCGCTTACGACGACGACGAATGTCCCAGCTGATATGATCAACGGCACAGCCTGCTCTTGAAATTAACGTGCAGGTGGCTGAGCACTCCACAGACCCATGTACCCTTAACGAAGTTCTCAGGGAGATTCAGCGTGACACGGAGTGTGACAAGGTTGGCCGTTTGAAATACAGGTACTACTAATCTTTGCCAGCTGAGTGTACTGGAGCAACGGGAAATAAAATGCCTTGCTCCAGGACACAACGCATCGCCGAGAATTGATCTCACGACTTTACAATCGGGAGCGGAATGCCCTAACTATTAAGCCGCGCGCCTTCACTTTAAATTAGTATTTCTGTGTGATATAGGCATAATTTCAGATTATGATGAAATAATGAAACTTCATAATCTTAAAGAAGTCAATGTTATTTCAACTGCCTGTAATTATTTACAGACTATGACAAATAACGAATGAAAACAGATACTGAAAACAGAAACAAAATAGAAAGAGGGTCGATGTTTCTTATATATTCATTGAGTGTGTTTTCATTTCTCATATATTCACTGAATGTGTTTTTTAATAGAGTCATCAAAGTTGGGTCGTTTTGAAACTTCCGAAGAAGTTTAAACCGTATAGCTCATGGTAATCAACCGATGATGGGTGTACTAACGAATGGGCCAAGGGGAACAAGATTTTCATTTCTAAGTTACAGAAGATATCACTGTAATTGTTAAATTTCACCATCGTCAAACCCAATGCTCATGGGTCTTGGCCTTGTTACGAAAGGCAGAAAAGGTATTGGCAGAAGTTTAAACTGTGGGCTGATGACAATCAACCGGTGGTGGGTGTACCTACGAATGGGCCAAGGTGTAAAATATTTTCATTTCTAAGTTACAGAAGGTCTCACTATAATTGTAAAATTTCGCTATCATCAAACTCAATGCTAAGAAGTCTTGGAGTTGCTACGAAAGGCAGAAAAGGTATTGCTAGAGAAATGTCGGATAACACTGAGTAACTAAACCGTAACATTTGTATCAAGAGAGAAAGCGAGACAACGAACGAGTGGCGCTTCAAAGACGACTGTCGCCGATGTTAGAAACTTATGTCACAGCATATGACTAGACAAAGCTCGTGCCTTTGCGTGTAAGTTTTCGCACTGATGTCTGTGAATGGCCCTGGACAACTTTGGTGTTATGGCAGAAGGGTTCCAAATATCTACAAAGTTGGTTCACCGCAGGATGAAAAATCGAGTCCTGCATTCGTTGTCGGAATACAGCAGAAATCTCAGTATACAAGTGATTACTCGAAATGTACCTCAAAGTTTCTAAACTTATTTATTTATTCATTAATTTATTTATTTTCTTCAGTTGTGGCACAATTCGATTTTGCTTTTGCAGAATATTTCGCTTCACACTCTAAAAAGAATAGTTTAAAAAAGATACAAAAAAGAAATGACTCTTTCAACGCAAATGAAAGAAAGTTTATGGCTTGCGGCTAGTATACTAATAACCCGGATGTTAATGGTTTCTAAACGGCATGATTTATCGACTTGTTACAGATTTACAAACTGTCAGATGCATAAAGGAGAAAGAGAAAAATGATGTTTGTTGAACTTCACACCTTTTCTTTGCAATGTTTGTTAGACGATACTGACGAAACAAATGGACAATCAAATACATACTAGAACAGAAATATGTTTACACACACAGACATACACACATATATATATATATATATATATATATAATATACATACACATACACACACATATACTTATGTATATATATACATATATATACATACACGCACACACACATATATATATATATATATATATATATATATATATATATATATGTGGTGTAACGTGTTGATCTCTGTCTTTAAATATGAATCATGAGTGAGTGTATGTATGAATGTCTAATTCTTTCCTTCTTTGTACATACGAATATATTTACATATGCATATATATGGTTTATTTATTTATTATTTTTTTGTCTTTAACTTGTTTCAGACATTGGATCACGACCATGGTGGAGCACTTCCTTGAAGTGCTTAGTTGAACAAATCGCTCGCCCGTATTTATATACTTATTCTTCGTATATATTATATCCGTCTTCTTTGCCGAACCGTTTGGTTTACAGATGGCATAAATAATCCAACACCGGTCGTCTAGCGGTGACAATGACTCGGAAGTTTCTGTTCCATCGCTTTGATATGATTCAATAACGAATAAGTACTCTACATGCTTATATAACGACACATCAAATGAATTCAATACACAGCCGATGACTGTAACTGAAATGAAATTTGTCAAATATGTGGGAGGAATTTCAACTTCGACTACTTTCAGCAAACTGGCATTTTGTACACTTGATTTGAGTTTTAACTTCTTGAGTTAGCCGTATACAATATCATATACAATTATACAGACATATATACTTACATTTGAGGTTACTTTTCAGAGTGTGTTTGTGCGTCATTTTAGGTCTCCCTCGTTTGTGTGAGATCTGCTTGAGCTCGCCGTACAACATTTGTCTAGGCACACGGTGCTCAGTCATTCTTATGACATGGATAGTCTACCGTAACTGAGCGTAACTCTGTCCAGCACCTCTTGATTTGTCACACTGTCCTGTCAGCGAATGCTCATGACCCTGCGTAGTGCACTTGTGTGAAAATGTTCCAGCTGTTTGATGTGCAGACGGTATAGGGGTCTATGTTTGACGTCCATAGACTGACGTCTTTCTGCTAGAAGACTTTCACTTTCAGTCTTTATACATACCTGTATGCATACATACATACATACATACATACATACATACATACATACATATTCTTACATAAATGCTTGCATACATATGAACATAAATACATTGCATTCAGAATGTCCCTGAGAACTTCGTTAAGGGTACGAGTGTTCGTGTTGTGCTCAGCCACTTGCACGTTAATTTCTCGTGCAGGTTGTTCCCTGGATTGGATCAACTAGAACCCTAGTCCCCGTAACCAACGGAGTGCCAGTCTTCACTTATATACATAATTAATCATAGCAAAACAGTCACCTTCATATCTACTAGTACTTGTAGCAACTCATACAAGTGACATGCAATTTTATATATTAGGATTGTCATGAGAAATTTCAGTATTATTTTTAAAACTATAAGATGATGGGAAGTTAATAGCGAGCAATGAAATACAATTTTTCTTTCGAAAGTCTACTTTATTTGAAATACTCCATTTTGCATTGCAATCTCTCAAATTATCAGAATTTTTTGTCTTCTATGTTTACCTACTCTCTTAGTCTCTATCATCTTAGAATATGTTCTTACCTTCTGGCTTTCCTTCATGATTTCTCTCTTTATCTCTTCATTGATTGCACTCGCCACCACTCTCTCTCCTACTTTCTGAATTCTTCCTTTACCATTATCAACAGCAACATTGTGGTCGGCGCAAATGCTGCCATCTCTTCCATTACTACCGACTTTTGACTTCCTACTTTCTTTCTGTCATGTCCCATAGCATTACACAAAATAATGTATGATCCAGAGATTTTCATTATGGAAGACAATTACTAGTACTCAGAAGATTCAAACATAGAGTCCGATGTCTTTTCATGGAATCAATTCCACAGGGTAAAGAATGACTATTAGAGGAATCAAGTCGAGCAGATATAGAGGCAATTACGGGGATAAACAAATTAGTTATATTAAATATAAAAATCTGGGTGTGAAATACAAAATATATATATATCTGTATACAAGCAAAAAGTGGAGACTTTCAAACGATGAATAGCCATGTACAAATATAGAGATATTTATATTAATACATCTAAACGACAAACAAAATTAAAGGTGTGGAAGAAATATGTTATGAGTCCAACATCTGTTTCTGGAGGCTCGGAAATCCATGATACTTTTCGTAGATGTAGGTTATCGCAATAAGCAGCCGTGATGCAAGCAATCCACATTGGATATGACGAAACTCCGTCATCAGGTTAGAAAGGTTCTAACATTTTAGATCTTAATGAACAGAAGTTCAAAGATTTCATTTTCATTGCTAATTATTACAAGAGAGCATTTAATATTTATATTTATAATAAGGCGGTGAACTAGCAGAATCGTTAGCACGCCAGGCAATATGTTTAGTGACATTTCGTCCGTCTTCACGTTCTGGTTCCAAATTCCGCCGAGGTCAGCTTTGTGTTTTATCCTTTCAGGGTCAATAAAATAAATACCAGTTGACCACTGCGGTTCATGTAATCGACTTAACCCCCGTCCCCGATCTTTCTGTCCTTGTGCCAGAATCTGAAACCAATATTTATATTATCAATTAGCCAAACATTTCTTTTTCTTTTTCAACGTCTGAAGTTTGGAAAGCACAGTTTACTTGGGTTCGATCTGACGTTCTAACGCAAACGTGACGGGCTTTTTTCTTGATACTCGTGTCTAACATAAACACAGTGCTTCAAATGTGAATGATAGGACGATGAAACCCCAGTGTTTGAGTGAAGCATTATCCTATCATTCTCAGAAGGATGAAATAAAGATATTGATTTCGGCGTCATTTTGAAACCAGAAGGAAAAGTAAAGTAGCTAAAGACGCTAAACAACCTCTTCCATCTTCCATGGATTCAAACATAGTAACAGTTCATTGCGGAGGCAAAACTGGAAGAAAAGATCAATTTTATTGAACCCAATCCTTGACTTATAACTTTATCACGGTATCGATTATACTATCAGGTGTGGTTATACATCGCTGTTCACAATGCGTTTTGCCATATTTTGGCTTTCGAAGGACGCCACCTCACTGGCTCAGGCGAGCAGGAAAAATTACCCTGATTGGAAGGCTATTATTCTATTAGAGGGTTACCCATTTACATCTGAATGGATTGAAACAAAATGAAATAAAGTGTTTTGCTCAAGAAAGCAACACGCTGCTTGGTCCAGGAATCGAACCCATAAACTAGCGATTGTTAGTACAATACTCTGACCACTAGACCATGCGACTTCACGCTTGTCTTCTACTTTAGATAAATGTCAACGAAAGAATGAGATCTAGTGTCTAGATCGAACTGAAAACAGTAAGATGGATAACGAAATAAAACAAACCTTTGATGAAGACCCAAAAGGGTCTCAGGGGATATCGTCCAGTAACCTGACTAAACTAGATTGGCATTGAATCCGGAAGAATGAACGTTTAATTTGACACAAGGTAGATTTGAACTCTCATTTTTTAGTATGAAGTCATATGAAAGCGCATTATCTGATATTTTACGAATTTCTGCTATTTAGTGACCGTTTGAAAAGTGCCAATAATGATTTCAAGCTTAAAGCACAGACATAACAATTTTGAAGACAAACAAAGATGATGGCTTCACCAGTAGCACTTAACTGTTTCTTATTTTATCATCTCCGGATGTAGGAAAAGCCGAGGCGTCTCACATCGGTAGCACTTGAACTTATAACTTAAACTGTGGAATCGAAGCACAATAACCCCTCCCCCTGCTCCTATTATCATTTCTAAACAACCTTCCCACACACCTCTCTTTCTCTCTCTCTCTCTTTCTCTTATTTTTGTATCTTTTCCACGGTTTCACTCTATTATGCGGAATACTAACACCAATAACAACAACAACAACAACAACAACATCAACAACAAAATCTTCAACAAAATTAATTACAATAATAACGAGGAAATTTTGTTGCCACTTTCCATTAGAATATTGAGTTAACTTTAATTAACAATGTCAATACACACCCACGCCTTATACATCGCAATCTATACCTCTCTCTCTCTCTCTCACACACACACACACAGCCATGTACACACGTTCACGTACGTTTGAAAGATCGATGGCACAATGCCTTCATTATACCCATTACTTAAACGGCCAACACCGCCCCCAGAAACCTACCTTTCCTTCACCCTGCCCCGTCTCACTGCTATTCTCCCACCTACCGTCACCCCATCCGCCATCATATCAACGTTGCCACTACACCACTCCGCTCTTGTTTTGTTTTTGTTTTTCTTTTGTTTTTGTTTTTTTCGCTGTCGTCGTCGTTAGGAAATTTATGATTGTTTTTATTGTTTCTGTATCTTTTGAAGGGTGATAAGATGAAGATTTGTGCAAATATTAAAATAATAAAGCATGGAGGAGAATGAGTAGGGGAGAAATCGGGAATTGAATAGACAAGTTAGAGAGAGAGAGAGAGAGAGAGAGAGTGGGACGGAGAAGGGAAGAGAAAGAAAGAAGAAGAGAGAGTGCGTGTATGTGTGTGTGTGTGCGTGTGTAATAGAGGTGGAATATGAACATGAGTGACAGAAAAGGGAGGGGGTAGAGGATGTAAAGAGAGAGATAAAAGGAAAGAAGGGGGTAGAACATAGAGAGTGGGCGATATTAAAATAGAGAACAAGAGATAAGCCGGAGAGAAAGAGAGAGGGGGAGAGACAGAGAGAGGGGGGAGAGACAGAGAGACAATGCGTCGATGAGAGAAAGACTATCAAACGACGAGGTGGAAGAAGAAAACGAATGAGCATAAAAGACAGGTCACCGGTGATGAGAGATAATTGGAGGTAAAGAGGGAAGAAGAGAGAGAGCGAAAGAGAGAGAGAGAGAGAAAGACAGAGAGAAAAGAAGAGAGAGAGAGAAAGAGAGAGGGGGATTGAAAAGAGAGACATAGAAAGAGAGAACAAAGAAGGAGGAGAATTAAGAACGATGGAATAATAAGAAGACAAACCAGAGGAAAACAGAGACAGACAAACTGAGACAGAGAGAAAGAAAGAGAGAGAAAGAGAAAGAAAGAAAGAGAGATAGATAGATAGATAGATAGAGAGAGAGAGAGAGAGAGAGAGAGAGAGAGAGATGAGAGATAGGGATGAGAGTGTGAGAGTGTGGAAGAAAAAGGAAATAAAAAAAGCAGAAATAAACAAAGAAGGATGGAATTAATGAAAGAGAATTAATGACAATGAACGAGAGAATAAAAGAGAACGAGTCAGAATAATAGAGAATGAATGACAAATACAGATTGAGAGACAGAGAGAATGAGGGGAAGGGATGTATAGAGAGAAATGGTAAGAGAGTGAGAGAGGAGAAGGGATAGTAACAATATTTGAATGACAAGCTAAAAATAAATTAATCATAAATATGAATGAAATAATAGATGAAAGAAAACCAGAAATAAAAGAATAAAGAAAATCCGATATGAAAATAGAAAAAAAAAGGGAAGCAAAACCGTACACAAATAAATAAATGAACAAATAAAATTCAAAAATATAGCAAAAACAAAACACACAATAATACATCAAATACAAAAATATTAGGATATTGCTTTCTGACATTGATGGACGGAGTTTTGGTACTGGAGGTCGCACTATATTAAATCGACCTCAGTATAAAACTGGTACTATTTAATCGATCTCAATCCACTTGAATTATAAAAGACAACGCCATCAATATGTTTGCGTTGCATGTAATCGAATAATTCAATAGAGATGTATTAAATACGATGAATAATAAAATTAAAAACTGAAAATCCGTCGCTTACGACGACGAGCGTTCCAGTTGATCCAGTCAACGAAATTGCCTGCTCATGAAATTAATGTGC
>NC_142938.1:59813498-59820998 GCF_046866305.1 Octopus bimaculoides | reverse complement strand
TTCACTGACGAATCGGTAAATAAAACACTACTTCACGTGAAAGCTTTTTATGGATTTTATTTTATGGAGGTGTTGATGCAAAGCTGACAGAAGCTTATTACGCAATCTTGTTTCTAACCGCTTATTCTCAACTTTGGGTGCATTTTCTGTGAGAGGAAACCTCCAGATTTCATGAGAAAATTTAATGGTTGCATTGGGGAAATTGAGTTTTGATTGCCAAATTGTGTATTCTAATTCATACAGTTTTTCTTACATTTCAAACACGTAACGTTGATGTCAAGTACGCTAATGTCACATTAATATAAATCGGTTAATGCTATGCAATTCATTTTGTTGTATAACAGCCCTAATTTTTCTTGTCATATGTAAGATGGGTTAGATAATCGACATGGTGAACTTGTAATTGGAGGATCTGTAGAAAAAAAAAACATCAAGAACAGGGCTTTGCATATTTCTCCATGACATCATTTTTCAATTCTCCTGACATATTACCATGTATTTACTCATCTTCGGCTCTTTCTCCATATTATGATATTGGCCGTGTTACTTACTCAATCTCTCCTGTATTCAATATTTCTTCTTTCCTATTTCTCTTTTGCATGCCACTTCGTTGTATGACTATGAAACCTTTGGGCAGAAACAATTTGGTGCCGTTTATCTGACGGCATCATTAGACGTTGAGTTTATTTGACATCAGATATTTTAATGTTTCTTTCGTTTTCTCTTTATTTTTTCCTCTCTCCTTCTTTCTGTCTCTCTTTCTGTCTGTTTGTCTATCTATCTGTCTCTCTTTCTCTCTCTGTTTATTTGTGTAAGCATATTTCTCTTTATCCATATAAGGAAAGGGAAAGCGTTTATGTTAATCATATTCAAATAAGAAATTGTCGCTTTCACATTCTCTACCTATACGTGTATATTTCTGCGTGCACCGCGAATGCATTTATGTTTGTGTATTTTCCTCCAGCGCTAAACATTATGTGTTGAAAACAGCTCGAATATAGGCTGAGGCATTCCAGATCGTTAGCGTCCAAAAGCTACACCCAATAGTCTCATTCCGATCACTACACATCTCTCAACATTACTGCCCTGTACCTTCCAACTATTCTTTTGTCCTCCCCATGTATCCACTTTTTATTTCATCTTGTACCCCTTTACTTATAATTCATTCTATTTAAGACACCTTAAGCCAAACTGGATATTGTCTGGAAATAAACCCTGTCAGACAAACTTGTGAGGAATGGTCTCTATGCAACAGTAGAGTTAATCTTTCTGGAGCAACAATCTTGGGGCTTACCAAAAAACTGGAAACCAAGCTATATAGAACTTACAGCAGAATTTTAAGAACAGTCTTAAACATATCTTTGAAAACTCAATCCCACCAAGGTGTATGGAGATCATCCATTATTAAAGTGGAAAGGTGCCTGTGCATAGCGGGACATTACTGGCGGGCTAAAGAGTTGACAAGTGACTTATTACTATGGATGCCGAAACATGGCGGTACTCAGGAAGGTAGTATGAACATTACATATGTAGATCAGCTGACCTTGGGCACAGGATGCCTTCCCCAACACCAACCAACACTAATGCGACACAGAGATGGATGGCGTGTACATGTTCAAAATGTTCGAGCAAGCCCTACCCGATGATGATGAAGACATCCATTTCATCATTTCTCATACAATTCCCTTTTTCTATTCCTATTCATTATTTCTCGCATTATCTATTCGGTAAGGGGAGAACATTCGGGCAGGTTAAGTGAGGTCAGATATTTAAACAAATATTTCGAGTCAAGGATACATTTCAGGCTGTGTTCCCTGGATCTATCTATCTATCTATCTATCTATCTATCTATCTATCTATCTATCTATCTATCTATCTATCTATCTATCTATCTATCTCTTCTCACGGACGTGCTGTCACATCGGCTGCGAAGGTAAACGTTTACTTGACCTTTTACTGTCCACATTTTGTTGGAATTTTTAAATAATTTTGTTGCGAAGCACCTAGGCTTCATTTGTGTGTATTTTCAAGGGCAGGAATTGACCCCCAGGGGCAGTTTCGGCCCTAGTATATACAAAAATTTCCTTCTTGACATTTGAAAAATGTCGAGAAACATAATTTTGGAACGCTTGTCTTGTTCTTTTGACAAGCATTTCCCGAGGCTTCAGATGCCAGAAGAGAAAAAAGAACAGAATAGCGCATGCTCATGCAGTGACAGGAACGCAGTTGCTGTAAACGTCACAAAGACTGTGAGTACAGCTACTAACAGCCCTCTCACCACCACCACCACCACCACCACCACCACCACCACCACCACCACCACCAACACCAACAACAAAAACAAAACTGTAACCAAGGTTACAAAACCATGCGTAAAAACCGTCACAAATGTCTCTGACGTAAGCACCATTGCTGCTGACGCCATCATCACCACCACCAACGACAACAACAACAACAACGACAACAACAACAACAACAGCAACAACAAGGAAGTAAAGTTATTGGCCGTCAGCAATGACACCATCACCTGTTCAACAAACTCTGCTGCCACTACCACCACCTTTGAACCAGGCAGTACATACACCAACATAAACAAAAATATCCAGAAGAACATGTCCGCCAGTACAACAAAAACAAATTTCGCAAATGCTCTAAAGGAAAAAAGAACAATAGTGTCATTCACACAAAAACAAATAAAAGACACAAAATCCCTTCTTACGAAAGAAGGAGATGATGTCAGAATAAACATCCCAAAAGATATTATAGAAATGAAAAACAAAAAGTGCATCATTTATAAACTGGTAAACACAAAAACCAGACGTGTAGAAAATGTTAGCACAGATAAAATTGAAGTTTGTCTTAGAAAAATTTGGCCTTATCAGAATCATGTCACCTGGGGAAGGAAATTTGGAACGGTGCAAGTGAGATTTCTGGATGAAAATTTAGCTAAAAAATTTTCGACACTCTCTCTCCGCACAGATGACTTGGTAATGATACCGAGTTATCTAGGACAGAGAGTGACCAAAGTTATGATAAAAAATGTGCCATCGGAGGTGGACACCCAATGGCTGATATCGGCCGTGTGCCTGGAAATGGAGGAGGCAAATATTTTGGAGATTACGGTCGGAGAGGAAAAGAACTGGGGAGGGAAAAATCTGGAAATCCTTCTCCGCATCACGGAGGAGGCTTCACAGAAAATTCCTCCAAACATTAGATTGGCAGAGGACCACAAGCTGTATGTGGTGGTAGAGGGCAGGCGACCTCGCTGTTACCTATGCAACAGCGAAGCACATCTGAAAAAGGACTGCCCTCTGGCCGCTAAACAAAAACAACAACAAAAACAACAACAACAACAACAACAGAAGCAACTACCAAATACCCCCAACAGAAAAACCTTACTACCAACACCACCAGCAACACAAAAAACAACAACAGAAATAGCAGCAATAACCACAACAAAAAAGACAACAGAAACTGCAAAAACAGAAGAAAAAAAAGAAAATTCCAAGACTGCCTCTCCCTCCCCCATATCACATACACCACACATAAATAACAAGCAGCCAACATCAATAAAAACAGCAACACAAACATTCACAGAAACACACACAGACGCACAAAATTTGCCGTTACCTCTTTCTGACTCCTCAGATCTCCCATCATCCGATGAAGAGAGTGGGGAGGAGTGGAAAATAGCTACGAAAGGAAAGAGGAAGCGCAGTAAGAAGAAAACAAAACAAAATACAAACACAAACAAAGCAGGGAGATTCACATCTCCCGAAAATACTACTAACACCAATATTAATAATAAAAAAACAATGCTAACAGCAATAGACAGTACAAACACAGAGTTGATGAATTACATCAACTCTAAAACAAACATCACAAATAACGATATCAAAACCAACAACCACCCACGTACAACACCGCCAAAACACATTAAAATTATTCATGTAACACCAGCATTACACAACACAATACAATCCCTCTACCCCAACTCGGTAGGGGGATTCCAGAAATATTTGTGCAAGAAATTGTACAATAGCCTCCTTGGTGAAAAATCCAAGGAAGAAACAAAACTTTCTAACGGTAAGTAACACTCTGTTCTTTTGTTTTGTGCTTTAAAGCACACGTATAAATAGAATCATGGTGAAGATTGGTTGTGTGAATGTGCGTGGCTTAGGGTCCCCTTGGAAACAAGGGTACCTCTTAAATGACATCAAGTCACACAATTTGGATATCATAGCCATTAGTGAGACCAGACTCCATGAACCGCGGGCCCTAAAGTCCATGTTTGGCGGACAGTTTAACATTTATTTTTCTCCCTGTCTGCCGAGGATGGGCGGTAGTGGCACGGCGGTTCTTTTTCGCAAGAGTCTGGATCTCCAAGTAAAGACGATATTTACGGACCCGGAGGGTAGACTGGTTGTCCTAGATGTGGACGGCAGCGATGGAGGCGCTTTTCGGTTGCTGGCAGTTTATGTGCCTCCTTTAACAGGTCGGTCAGATTTCTTTCGACGTCTAGAAGTATTCCTGGGAACGTCTCGTCCCTTACTTTTAGTGGGGGATTGGAATGCTACCTTGGACACGCATCTAGACTACGTGGGGAGTGACAAAACTAGAAGGGGATGCAAAGGCCTCATAGACCTGCTCAGACGCTTCCAGTTGTCTGACAGGTACCGACTCGACCACCCAAATGTGCCAACGTGGACTTGGAGCAACCGCATTGGGTCGTCGAGATCGTATCTAGATAGGATAGTGTGTAGGACAAGAGATAGAGATAGTTTAGGATGTCCACAGTTCCACATAGTCAGCTACACGGATCACAAACTTCCCGGTTACTGGAAACTAAACGCGTCTTTCCCGTCGAGACAGGTTTTCAGAGACCGGATTAGCACGTTAGTAAAGAGGGCTTTGACGGGAGCCATCGTCAACAACAAATGGTGGTTTGCCCTCAAGAGAGCAGTAAGGGCGGAAGCAATAAGATATAGCAGGGCACTAGCTGTAGAGAGGAACAGAGAAGAGGGGGAGCTAGTGATAAAGTTAGAAGAGGCATTGCGAAGTGGCATCGCATCCGACGTTTTAGCGGCGAGGTTGGACCTCGACCAACACTTCAATGCTAAACACGAAGGGTGTGCTGTCAGGGCAAGGATGCGTGCTCTGAGGAATGAAGGTGTTGGAGCCGCACGAGAGGCCCGGGTGGCGGAGGCGCAGAGGGGTAACAGAGCCACCATCCGGTCTCTGGTAGACGAACAGGGGCGCGAATTGCTCGAGCCGAGCAAGATGTGCGAGGCGTTTCAGCGGCATTTTGCCCGACTGTTCGGGAGGAGTGGCGAGCGAGAAGGCAGGGTGGACTTTAGTGCCTACCTGCACAGCTTGCCACGACTCTCGGCAAGAGAGGCGGAGTGCTGCGAAGGGGTCATCACGGCGGAGGAGGTGAGGGACGCGATGGCGGGTTGCTCGACGGACAAATCTCCGGGTTTGGATGGTCTGTCCTACGAGCTTTACAACTGTATGCCAGACTTGTTTGGAGAAGTCTTGGCGGTCGTGTACTGCAACTGGCAGCAGAACGGGAGCATTCCCGGTTTTGTGAGCCGAGGAGCGGTAACGCTGCTGAAGAAAGATCCAAACAAGGGGGACGCCATAGATAACTTCAGGCCCATCACTCTGCTCAATGCAGACATGAAAATTTTGGCCAAGGTGTTAGCCAAGCGGTTGGCGCTTGTCATCGAGAAACTGGTCGGCACGGAGCAGACGTGCGCCGTGCCGGGCCGGAGCATCCATGACAACCTCCATCTGATGCGCTACATCATAGAGAGGGTAGTTAAGGAACCTGGCATGGGTGGGGCCCTGATCAATTTGGATCAATCCAAAGCTTTCGATAGGGTAGACCATCGATACTTGGAGGCCGTCCTCGAAGCGTCCGGCTTCGGTCCCGTTTTCCGCGGCTGGATGGCTGCCTTGTACACAGGCATCCGTTCGGTTGTTCGCGTCAATGGACGTCTATCGGGACCCTTCGACATTGCACGTTCGGTTCGTCAGGGATGCCCCCTGTCGCCGCTCCTGTACGTATTGACTCTCGAGCCACTACTGCGGAAGCTGGCGACGCTGAGGGGCATCCCGCGAGAACTGGGGTGCGGGACGAGCGTGTCGGCATACGCGGACGACGTCACCGTCATAGCGTCTAGCCACGAGCACATTGAGCTTGTCGGCGAGACGCTGAAAGACTACGAAGCGGTGACGGGAGCGAAAATCAACCGGGATAAGTCGGTGGGTTTGCTGCTCGGCACCTGGAGAAGCAAGCCCATACCGTCCGGCAGCGCCTCAGTAGTGGGACGCTGGACGGACGGTCCGGTCAAGTTGCTCGGAGTCTGGTTCGGTCCGGACCTGCAAACGGAGAAGAACTGGGACGAGATAACGAGTAGGGTGGCCACTCTCTGCCGGCAATGGTCCGAGAGGAAGCTGTCCCTAAAAGGTCGGGCGGAGGTGGCGAACGCGTACATCGCGTCCGTCATCGAATACCGCCTGACCGTCGTGCCTTGTCCCGATCGCGCCATCACCGAAATGGAGCGCATCCTCTTCCGCTTTTTGTGGAAAGGAAGCGTTCCGATGGTGAGGCGATCCGTTTGTTGCCAACACCCGCTGAAAGGAGGGCTGGGCATGCCGTGGTTGATGATGCGCAGACATGCGCTGAGACTGCGACATCTCCGGCTCTACGTAGACGACGGTGAGCAGGTGTGGTCGCCGTTTGTGCGACGCGCTTTCCCGCAGCTCGTCTCCATGACCGAGCTGCAGTCGTGGATCAAAAAGCGGCCGAGGAATGGCGAATGGCACCGTGAGTGTCGCGTTGCTCTGCAACAACTTTGCCGTCCCGGGTCGACCTTGAGCGGCTGCATCACAACGAAGTCATTCTATAGGGGATTAGTGGAGGGCAGGTACGACGACGATCTCGGGGCGAACCTGGGCGTCGACGAGGAATACCTGACCCGCCTGTTCAGGACGACTTTCGGGCCGGGACCTATGGACAACTTCCAGAGATCCCTGGCCTGGCAGTGTTACCGAGAGGCGCTACCCGTTCGGGATAAGCTCTATAGACACGGCTCGCGAAATGCGGGGCCGACCTGCCCGAGATGCGGTCAAAGCTATGAAACCGTTCTGCACGCACTCGTGCAGTGTCCAACCATTTCGTAGCTGTGGGCTTATGTCGAACGACTGCTGTCGCGTGTGGGACGAGTCGGTTTAACAACCCAGTCTATCGTCAATATCGTCACGCCTCCTTCCTTTAAACGGGAAGGAAGAGCTGTATTTATCGTACTTGTGGCTATGGCCAAAGAATGCATCTGGTGGACGGGTCTGAAAGGATTATAGACAAATACTTTCCTCTCTGGTCAATCTCTCATCAACTTTTTCAAGTATCACTTGAAAAGGAAGGTGAGAGTAGAGAGGCAAGTGTTGTCTAGCAAATGTTTCGAAAAAAGATGGATACATGTAGCAAGAATGGCA
>NC_142938.1:59803498-59808498 GCF_046866305.1 Octopus bimaculoides | reverse complement strand
ATGTCCTTCTAGAGCTTTCAGCTTTAAACAGAGTTTAATTTGCTGTAGTGTATTGTATTGTTGATTTGATGTTGCAATGATTTTAATTAAGGCATCCACAGTGAATGAAATGTTTTTGGAAGCGTAGAGTGATTAACTGCAGGTTTGCCACTCCTCGTGTTCATAAGTGATACGACTCTACATGCATACACACTTATGCGCATGTACGTACATATATATGCACGCATCGAAACACATGCACGTATACGCACATACATCACATGATATGTATGTTTATATATATATATATATATATATATATATATATATTACGTGTGTGTTCGTCTGTGTGGGTTTGTATGTGTGTGCAAATATGGTTGTACATACACATACATACACACATGAACACATCTAGCGTTACGTACGTCCATATATATTTTAATACGTAGATGTGTTTCGACAATAGGGACATTTAGTGGAGTAAACTGGATACGAAATTATATATATCCACCAATGTAACTATAATTATCATTGGAAAGTACCCACACGGATTCTATACATGGATATTTACTGTTGGAATGGAACTATTCTCCAAGTACTTTTTCTTCTTTGTTCTTTCTTCCCCGCATCGCTCTCATTTCTTACTGCACATCTCCTCATACAGATGTAATAATCCGTATCTTCTACTATTACCGTCTCCGATGAAGGGATACGTTGAATTTTCCCTGAAACAGTTGTAAGACATTCTACATAAAATATGAATTCCTTTATGCTATTGGTCTCTTTATCTTATTCTTTTTATATATACAAACGCTAATACACAACCCATGTTATATTCCCCATTCATGTTGCAACCACATCTGGGGCAAACTAGTCGGTATACAGCACTTACTCGGTATTACCTGTATCATTCAGGTCTGGTTGACTCCATTACTCTTTATAACCTTTATATATATATGTATATATATCAAAAGCAATGTAAGAAATAAGGTAAATAACGACTACATATGTTTCATAGATAAAAAAATGTTTGTTAAATTATTTGTAACACACGCTATGCCTAAGCTCGTTTAGCAAATCTCAGGTCCGATTACGTTTGAGTTGTACATCATCGTGTGGGCACGAGTAAATGATTTACCCATATAATCACAGTAAAAACGGGTTTTGTGTTTTGCAATTTAAGCAGGAAACATTTTTTATCTATGAAATATGTATAGATTTTATATCCATTTATATATAGATTTTATTTACAATTTCCATTCCTAATATTCTTGGATTTTTATTCGGATATTGAGCAATTTCTTTGCTAAACCGTGAGTTGTATAGTGCCTGTAAGCTTGTCATGATTTCCATTGATTATCATTACTATTATCAATTTTATTATTATTATTCTAAATATGATTATATTTCATAATTATTGTATAATCCACGCAGCGAATCATTTGCCGTTTTATCAACATCGTGCTATTAAACGTTGCAGTGTATCTTTTCATACACAGTGAGGGAGATGTGAGAAAAACGTAGCCCTATTTCTTTAAAAATAATGCAGGAAAGATATTGGCAAAATTCCCAGAATGGTAATATCATGCTGAGAGCTTGAAACCATTTAGATCTTTGTTATTGTTAAGTCAAATTCAGTCAAGTCTTTTCAATCATTAAATCGATTATAATACTGTATTTTAACAAAATATCTGGATTTACAATTTCGTTTATATACAATTATTTATATCGGATGTTGAAGCAAAGCCACCTATATGTAGGTGAGGGTTATTGCCCACTGAATCGGTTTGTCCACCGAATTACTGTATAATTTATCCTCTTGTTAAGGCTGAATAACGATGTCCAGCACGATCGGTTTCGTTTGAACGTATATCGTGAAATGTTTTAACCTAATATCAAATGAAATTTAGCCAAGAATTGCACTGTAATTCCGAATCCATTGCAATATTGCAAATATCAGTATTGACCATTACTGATGTATTAAGAGAAATGCTCTTTAGAAAATAACATTTCTTATAGCACATACACATCTGCCTGCAGTTAACTAGAACTAAACGCTGTCACAAGTAACTTTCGCAAGGAAACAGCTTATGGATTCGGGTAAATTGTTTGAACAAAGGCAATGTTTTACTAAGTGATTTGCTCTGTAAATTTAAGACTAAAACCACGCATATTTAGAGTAAATTCTAAGTCAACTCCACTTAGCATACAGCTAAATAAATTGCCAATAACCCATTTTCTCTTTATATAAGCAAATTAAATCTTTCCAACATTCTGGTGCTACTAACTTTCCCGATGAGAGATTGACTTAATTCATCAGATATTTTTTTTACACCCAGTATATTGACTAATTTGTCTCCCTTTCTTTTGCTCTTTCTTCCCCTCTCTCTCTCTCTCTCTCTCTCTCTCTCTCTCTCTCTCTCTCTCTCTCTCTCTCTCTCATCTGCGTTTCCTTTCTGAGCATTGAAAGCGTGGACACACAAAAATACCCTTAAAAACGCTCACACTATCTCTATCACTTTTAATTATAATAAATGGCCGATATATATCTTAGTATCTTGCCACTTAGTTCCCTTTTTACACATTCAGACTATTCTTTTTTTCTTTTCTATATCTTTCTAAAGACCCTATTCATACGCAAATCAGTGTCATATCGTAAACCTAACTCCCACTCCATCTTATTGGTTTTAATGTCTCAATGTTCTTCCCAATAACTCATAAAGCCACTTTCAATTCCTTTTGTACAAAATCCAAAGCTAATATCATATTTCTCTCTTCTTCTCTATTTCTCTCAAGATGTACTTGATGTGAAAGAACTCATGCATTCATTTTTTGTCTAAAGTTTGCACAAATTGTCCATCCATTACACTCAATGGGAAGTATTCTGCATCCCCAATGCAATGGAGTTTAACGAAACGTCACCGACTAAATGTTATTATTTTGATATTCTACTCTCTGTCACACAGCATGTTTCTTCTTCAAATTTTCTTCGTTCTGAAAAACTTCTAACATCCGAAACGTAATATTATTACATTCTCTTCATAACCGTCAAACTAATAAATCAACATCATTCTTGTTATGTCCATGCTCATATACTTTTATTAATTTTTAACGGTTTTAGACTATAATCTACATATATCTATATCTATCTATCTGGCGTGGCTGTGTGGTAAAAAGATTGCTTCCCAACCACATATGGCTCCGGTTACAGTCACACTGCCCACCTTGGGCAACTATCTTCTATCATAACCTAGGACCAACCAAAGCATTGTGAGTGGATTTGGTTGGCGGAAACTTGAAGAAACTCGTTATATATATATATATATATATATAATACTTCATTTAGAGAATTAACATTGCTTGTTTTCACCTTTTCAATATCAGTGAAGAATGTCACTGGAAAAGAAGATATAAGATTTTGCCAGGTTTTTCTCTCTCACCAAGGTCATCAGCTGTCGAACGCCGAAGAAGGGAAATAACCCTGAAATCCGGATACGTTCGTGCTGCTGGTCGTGGTGAGAGGGATAACTCCCTTGGCAAACAGGACACAGTCGTGTGTCGATAAGCCAGCTGGAGGAGATGTCCTCCTGGGGCTAAAAGCAACAGTAACATCCACCCCTAGGGGTCAGCCACACTTAAGTGGCAATATACTACACTTTATCGTGCAGTTACTGTTAATACTTCATTTAGAGAATTAACATTGCTTGTTTTCACCTTTTCAATATCAGTGAAGAATGTCACTGGAAAAGAAGATATAAGATTTTGCCAGGTTTTTCTCTCTCACCAAGGTCATCAGCTGTCGAACGCCGAAGAAGGGAAATAACCCTGAAATCCGGATATGTTCGTGCTGCTGGTCGTGGTGAGAGGGATAACTCCCTTGGCAAACAGGACACAGTCGTGTGTCGATAAGCCAGCTGGAGGAGATGTCCTCCTGGGGCTAAAAGCAACAGTAACATCCACCCCTAGGGGTCAGCCACACTTAAGTGGCAATATACTACACTTTATCGTGCAGTTACTGTTAATACTTCATTTAGAGAATTAACATTGCTTGTTTTCACCTTTTCAATATCAGTGAAGAATGTCACTGGAAAAGAAGATATAAGATTTTGCCAGGTTTTTCTCTCTCACCAAGGTCATCAGCTGTCGAACGCCGAAGAAGGGAAATAACCCTGAAATCCGGATACGTTCGTGCTGCTGGTCGTGGTGAGAGGGATAACTCCCTTGGCAAACAGGACACGGTCGTGTGTCGATAAGCCAGCTGGAGGAGATGTCCTCCTGGGGCTAAAAGCAACAGTAACATCCACCCCTAGGGGTCAGCCACACTTAAGTGGCAATATACTACACTTTATCGTGCAGTTACTGTTAATACTTCATTTAGAGAATTAACATTGCTATATATATATATATATATATATATATATATATATATATATATATATATATATATATATATATAAGCTTGTATGCTTCGTAATCAGTTCACAATTAGATTTAATGAAGTTTTTATTCCCAAACGTGCTTAACTAATGCTTATAGGTATGTTTTGTATATGGTAGGAATTTGCTGGGGCTACCACATATGCCTCTGCCATGCAAGAATAGGCGAAAAAGGTCCAATTGTTTTACATGCTATAAAATAAATATCAGTGATTTATGGTCGTATGATTTGGCAAGTTAAACTATGCTCTCTTTCAAGAGCTAGCTCTTTTACCTCATATATGTGTGTGTGTTTAGTGATTGTGTGTATACGGGCGCAGGAGTGGCGATAAGCGCTGGTGTGGTTATGTGTCAAGTCCCTACCATATTGTTCTCATTTCAGTTCTGTTCTGTAGCACCTTGACACAGTGTCTCCTACTGTATCCACAGATCGACCAAACCACCACTTGACAACCGATCTTGGTTCCTTTACGTCCAATAAGTGGTTCGGCAAAAAAGACCGGCTTAAAAAAAAAATAAGTACTGGTTTTTCATTTGTTTCGCTAAACGCTTCAAAGGTTGTGCCCCAGCACGGCCGCTATCCAA
>NC_142938.1:59783498-59785998 GCF_046866305.1 Octopus bimaculoides | reverse complement strand
GATAAATTAAGAACTAGTTATGCACTGTTGTCGATGTAATTGACTTAATCCCTTTGTCTGTCCTTGTTTGTCCCCTCTATGTTTAGCCCCTTGTGGGCATTAAAGAAATAAGAAACTGTAACATGCCGGGCAAAATGCTTAGCGGTATTTCGTCTGTCTTTATATTCTGAGTTCAAATACCGCCGAAGTCGACTTTGCCCTTCATGCATTCGGGGTCAATGAATTAAGTACCAGTTACGTGCTGGCGCCTATCTAATAGACTGGCTCCTTCCTAAAAATTTCGGGTCTTGTGCATAGAGTAGAAAAGAATATTTTATAGCCGGAAGACAGCTTGTCACATCATATTCTTCATATTCACATGTTGCCATGCATTGCATTACAGTGTTGCATCTATTCTAAAACACTCACAAAAAGAAAAGCACAATTAATATCCATCAATAAAATTATAAAATATTGTTTTTGTTGAAATGCTTTTAGTTTGATGGAGGTGAGGTGATGGCGAATGCGATCATTACAACTTCTCCGCTAATGACCAAATTGATGCTCCAAATATTTACGTCGACCAAGTGAGAGTCAAATACATTCAGGTAAACTTTGGCAGCAAGTGAATTTCAAGAACCTGGCGTCTTGAGAACGAAGGATTTACTGAGAGATTACTGCTGGAGAAAGAAATGGCAAGCCGAATTACGCCCCGAAAGTTGGACAGACATGTGATGTATTGAACATAAAGACAGACGAAATAAATATTTGGCCTGGGTTGCTAACGTTTCTTATTTCTTTATTGCCCACAAGGGGTTACACATAGAGGGGACACACAAGGACAGACAAAGGGATTAAATCGATAAAGGATGAAAGGCAAAGTTGACCTCGGCGGAATTTAAACTCAGAACGTAACAGCAGACGAAATACCGATTTCTTTATTACCCATAAAGGGCTATACAAAGAATTTTTAAGACATCACAAATCATAAAGACAGTACAAAACGCAAACATAAAATCGGGGTAATTAAAATAAAATGATAATATGCAAGAATGAAAAAAATGAGGCGCAATGTCCACTCGATCCCCGAAGTCGGGTGGTTACATTTATCCAGTTTTTCACTTTTACCTTCAACGACACGTAAACATTTTAACGGCTTTGCAACTCAAAAAATTGAAATACTCCCGTTATTTTTCTTCCATTAATCACTGTTACTTCCGACTTCATCAACTGCAAATAATCAGTTCTAGGGGGTGGGGTGTCTCCACCAACCATACCTGTGTGCATATTAAGAAGGGAAGCTGGCAGAATCCTTCACACGTAGGACAGAACGGTTACCGCCATTTCTACGAGGTCTTTAAGTGCAAAAAGCGTGTTGTAGTTTAAGCAAAATTTCAGTTTATACTTTATTTATCAACCACAAAAGTATGAAATTATGATAGACAAATTGACCGCGGTGGGATTTGAACTCTGAACTTGAAGAGAAATACGGCAAAGCACTTTGTTTCCGACATTCTAATGTAGCAGTTCTCAATTCGATTCTCAGTGTCGCATACAGTTCTCAAGTATCCTTCAAGCAGCTTTCAACGGTCTTCTCTCTATAAATACAATAGATCTTTTTTGTTTAATATTTTTGGTGCGGCACCCTAAAAAAATCCAAGTTTTGGGTCTGATCTGAATATAAAAAAGATTCAAAACCACTGCTGAAACCAATCCAAAACCCTTAAACGATTTTATTAATAAAAAGACCGAATATTCTTTTCTACTCTAGGCACATGGCCCGAAATTTTAGGTAAGGAGGCTAGACGATTAAATCAAACCCAGTACGTAAATGGCACTTAATTTATCGACCCCGAAAGTCGACCTCGGCGGAATTTGAACTCAGAACGTAAAGAGAGACGAAATACCGCTGAGCATTTCGCCCGGCATGCTAACCTTTCTGCCAGCTCGCGGTCTTAAGGAAGGCCGAATATGTAACTCTAATGATATATGTAGAAAATGAACGTATGTGTATATAATAATGGAGAACGTAATAATAATAATGAGGCAGAACTTAGACTAAACGTGGAGACCAGCTCTAATGGCATAGTGCCACGAATACAGCAACTTCTTCATATAGTGTATAACTCATCGTATAAGATTTAGTACGGACTTTACTATAAGGAACAAGGAAATGATACGGGTATTACGTGTGTTAACATTAGAACACAATGTAAAGCAGAAAGAAATTTATCTTTAGTCCTGTTAACACAGCATAAAAAGGAGATAACCTTTGTTATTTGGATAAATATAATCTATATTTAAAGGCATTGATAAGGATATCATTAAATTCTGTTTCAAATTTATCTTATTGAATATACAAATGTAGATAAGAAGTTCTTTTATAAGTTAGAAAGATTCTATATCTATACACAGACATATACGTATACATACATACAAACACACACGCGTGCACGCACACACATATGTATATATATATGTATATATATATATATATATATATATATATATATATATGTAC
>NC_142938.1:59745998-59780998 GCF_046866305.1 Octopus bimaculoides | reverse complement strand
ACCAGACGTGTAGAAAATGTTAGCACAGATAAAATTGAAGTTTGTCTTAGAAAAATTTGGCCTTATCAGAATCATGTCACCTGGGGAAGGAAATTCGGAACGGTGCAAGTAAGGTTTCTGGATGAAAATTTAGCTAAACAATTTTCGACACTCTCTCTCCGCACAGATGACTTGGTAATGATACCGAGTTATCTAGGACAGAGAGTGACCAAAGTTATGATAAAAAATGTGCCATCGGAGGTGGACACCCAATGGCTGATATCGGCCGTGTGCCTGGAAATGGAGGAGGCAAATATTTTGGAGATTACGGTCGGAGAGGAAAAGAACTGGGGAGGGAAAAATCTGGAAATCCTTCTCCACATCACGGAGGAGGCTTCACAGAAAATTCCTCCAAACATTAGATTGGCAGAGGACCACAAGCTGTATGTGGTGGTAGAGGGCAGGCGACCTCGCTGTTACCTATGCAACAGCGAAGCACATCTGAAAAAGGACTGCCCTCTGGCCGCTAAACAAAAACAACAACAACAACAACAACAACAACAACAACAGAAGCAACTACCAAATACCCCCAACAGAAAAACCTTACTACCAACACCACCAGCAACGCAAAAAACAACAACAGAAATATCAGCAATAACCACAACAGAAAAGACAACAGAAACTGCAAAAACAGAAGAAAAAAAAGAAAATTCCAAGACTGCCTCTCCCTCCCCCATATCACATACACCACACATAAATAACAAGGAGCCAACATCAATAAAAACAGCAACACAAACATTCACAGAAACACACACAGGCGCACAAAATTTGCCGTTACCTCTTTCTGACTCCTCAGATCTCCCATCATCCGATGAAGAGAGTGGGGAGGAGTGGAAAATAGCTACGAAAGGAAAGAGGAAGCGCAGTAAGAAGAAAACAAAACAAAATGCAAACACAAACAAAGCAGGGAGATTCACATCTCCCGAAAATACTACTAACACCAATAGTAATATAAAAAAAACAATGCTAACAGCAATAGACAGTACAAACACAGAGTTGATGAATTACATCAACTCTAAAACAAACATCACAAATAACGACATCAAAACCAACAACCACCCACGTACAACACCGCCAAAACACATTAAAATTATTCATGTAACACCAGCATTACACAACACAATAAAATCCCTCTACCCCAACTCGGTAGGGGGATTCCAGAAATATTTGTGCAAGAAATTGTACAATAGCCTCCTTGGTGAAAAATCCAAGGAGGAAACAAAACTTTCTAACGGCAAGTAACACTCTGTTCTTTTGTTTTGTGCTTTAAAGCACACGTATAAATAGAATCATGGTGAAGATTGGTTGTGTGAATGTGCGTGGCTTAGGGTCCCCTTGGAAACAAGGGTACCTCTTAAATGACATCAAGTCACACAATTTGGATATCATAGCCATTAGTGAGACCAGACTCCATGAACCGCGGGCCCTAAAGTCCATGTTTGGCGGACAGTTTAACATTTATTTTTCTCCCTGTCTGACGAGGATGGGCGGTAGTGGCACGGCGGTTCTTTTTCGCAAGAGTCTGGATCTCCAAGTAAAGACGATATTTACGGACCCGGAGGGTAGACTGGTTGTCCTAGATGTGGACGGCAGCGATGGAGGCGCTTTTCGGTTGCTGGCAGTTTATGTGCCTCCTTTAACAGGTCGGTCAGACTTCTTTCGACGTCTAGAAGTATTCCTGGGAACGTCTCGTCCCTTACTTTTAGTGGGGGATTGGAATGCTACCTTGGACACGCATCTAGACTACGTGGGGAGTGACAAAAGTAGAAGGGGATGCAAAGGCCTCATAGACCTGCTCAGACGCTTCCAGTTGTCTGACAGGTACCGACTCGACCACCCAAATGTGCCAACGTGGACTTGGAGCAACCGCATTGGGTCGTCGAGATCGTATCTAGATAGGATAGTGTGTAGGACAAGAGATAGAGATAGTTTAGGATGTCCACAGTTCCACATAGTCAGCTACACGGATCACAAACTTGTGACGTGTACGCTAGACTTAGATAAGGCACATAGGCAGGGTCCCGGTTACTGGAAACTAAACGCGTCTTTCCCGTCGAGACAGGTTTTCAGAGACCGGATTAGCACGTTAGTAAAGAGGGCTTTGACGGGAGCCATCGTCAACAACAAATGGTGGTTTGCCCTCAAGAGAGCAGTGAGGGCGGAAGCAATAAGGTATAGCAGGGCACTAGCTGTAGAGAGGAACAGAGAAGAGGGGGAGCTAGTGATAAAGTTAGAAGAGGCATTGCGAAGTGGCATCGCATCCGACGTTTTAGCGGCGAGGTTGGCCCTCGACCAACACTTCAATGCTAAACACGAAGGGTGTGCTGTCAGGGCAAGGATGCGTGCTCTGAGGAATGAAGGTGTTGGAGCCGCACGAGAGGCCCGGGTGGCGGAGGCGCAGCGGGGTAACAGAGCCACCATCCGGTCTCTGGTAGACGAACAGGGGCGCGAATTGCTCGAGCCGAGCAAGATGTGCGAGGCGTTTCAGCGGCATTTTGGCCGACTGTTCGGGAGGAGTGGCGAGCGAGAAGGCAGGGTGGACTTTAGTGCCTACCTGCACAGCTTGCCACGACTCTCGGCAAGAGAGGCGGAGTGCTGCGAAGGGGTCATCACGGCGGAGGAGGTGAGGGACGCGATGGCGGGTTGCTCGACGGACAAATCTCCGGGTTTGGATGGTCTGCCCTACGAGCTTTACAACTGTATGCCAGACTTGTTTGGAGAAGTCTTGGCGGTCGTGTACTGCAACTGGCAGCAGAACGGGAGCATTCCCGGTTTTGTGAGCCGAGGAGCGGTAACGCTGCTGAAGAAAGATCCAAACAAGGGGGACGCCATAGATAACTTTAGGCCCATCACTCTGCTCAATGCAGACATGAAAATTTTGGCCAAGGTGTTAGCCAAGCGGTTGGCGCTTGTCATCGAGAAACTGGTCGGCACGGAGCAGACGTGCGCCGTGCCGGGCCGGAGCATCCATGACAACCTCCATCTGATGCGCTACATCATAGAGAGGGTAGTTAAGGAACCTGGCATGGGTGGGGCCCTGATCAATTTGGATCAATCGAAAGCTTTCGATAGGGTAGACCATCGATACTTGGAGGCCGTCCTCGAAGCGGCCGGCTTCGGTCCCGTTTTCCGCGGCTGGATGGCTGCCTTGTACACAGGCATCCGTTCGGTTGTTCGCGTCAATGGACGTCTATCGGGACCCTTCGACATTGCACGTTCGGTTCGTCAGGGATGCCCCCTGTCGCCGCTCCTGTACGTATTGACTCTCGAGCCACTACTGCGGAAGCTGGCGACGCTGAGGGGCATCCCGCGAGAACTGGGGTGCGGGACGAGCGTGTCGGCATACGCGGACGACGTCACCGTCATAGCGTCTAGCCACGAGCACATCGAGCTTGTCGGCGAGACGCTGAAAGACTACGAAGCGGTGACGGGAGCGAAAATCAACCGGGATAAGTCGGTGGGTTTGCTGCTCGGCACCTGGAGAAGCAAGCCCATACCGTCCGGCAGCGCCTCAGTAGTGGGACGCTGGACGGACGGTCCGGTCAAGTTGCTCGGAGTCTGGTTCGGTCCGGACCTGCAAACGGAGAAGAACTGGGACGAGATAACGAGTAGGGTGGCCACTCTCTGCCGGCAATGGTCCGACAGGAAGCTGTCCCTAAAAGGTCGGGCGGAGGTGGCGAACGCGTACATCGCGTCCGTCATCGAATACCGCCTGACCGTCGTGCCTTGTCCCGATCGCGCCATCACCGAAATGGAGCGCATCCTCTTCCGCTTTTTGTGGAAAGGAAGCGTTCCGATGGTGAGGCGATCCGTTTGTTGCCAACACCCGCTGAAAGGAGGGCTGGGCATGCCGTGGTTGATGATGCGCAGACATGCGCTGAGACTGCGACATCTCCGGCTCTACGTAGACGACGGTGAGCAGGTGTGGTCGCCGTTTGTGCGACGCGCTTTCCCGCAGCTCGTCTCCATGACCGAGCTGCAGTCGTGGATCAAAAAGAGGCCGAGGAATGGCGAATGGCACCGTGAGTGTCGCGTTGCTCTGCAACAACTTTGCCGTCCCGGGTCGACCTTGAGCGGCTGCATCACAACGAAGTCATTCTATAGGGGATTAGTGGAGGGCAGGTACGACGACGATCTCGGGGCGAACCTGGGCGTCGACGAGGAATACCTGACCCGCCTGTTCAGGACGACTTTCGGGCCGGGACCTATGGACAACTTCCAGAGATCCCTGGCCTGGCAGTGTTACCGAGAGGCGCTACCCGTTCGGGATAAGCTCTATAGACACGGCTCGCGAAATGTGGGGCCGACCTGCCCGAGATGCGGTCAGAGCGATGAAACCGTTCTGCACGCACTCGTGCAGTGTCCAACCATTTCGGAGCTGTGGGCTTATGTCGAACGACTGCTGTCGCGTGTGGGACGAGTCGGTTTATCAACCGAGTCTATCGTCAATATCGTCCCGCCTCCTTCCTTTAAACGGGAAGGAAGAGCTGTATTTATCGTACTTGTGGCTATGGCCAAAGAATGC
The DNA here is from genome assembly GCF_046866305.1 of Octopus bimaculoides. NCBI lineage: Eukaryota > Metazoa > Mollusca > Cephalopoda > Octopoda > Octopodidae > Octopus > Octopus bimaculoides. The sequence continues at coordinate 59,776,434 of NC_142938.1, read as the reverse complement.
ATCTGGTGGACGCGTCTGAAAGGATTAGAGACAAATACTTTCCTCTCTGGTCAATCTCTCATCAACTTTTTCAAGTATCACTTGAAAAGGAAGGTGAGAGTAGAGAGGCAAGTGTTGTCTAGCAAATGTTTCGAAAAAAGATGGATACATGTAGCAAGAATGGCACGTATAAATGACGAAGCCACCTTGACCATGATTCTATAAAACGTTTTAAAATTTTGTAAACAGAGAAATTTTATTTAACAAACTGTGACGCTAAAGACCGAGGTTACCGTGGTCTTTTCGTAGGTTTTTCTTTCCACGGATAACCTCCCCATTTATTGGGAATTTTTTGTATTTTTCGTATTTTTTGTAAATACCCCAAACGTTTTGCGATGTTTTTTTTTTTTTTTTTTTTTTTTTTTTTTTTCATCGTTGTCCCCATTTTTGTTTTTTTTTCTGCTTTGTTTTCGACCCCCTCGAAAAGAAAAACTCTACATTTGTATTTTGTCCCCTCTGTGTTGAGCCCTGTGTGGCTAATAAAGAAACCTATCTATCTATCTATCTATCTATCTATCTATCTATTTGTCTGTCAGTCGGTCTATTTTTCACTCTATCTTTCTATTTGTTTATTTATTTATACATACGTACATACATACACATATGTACAAACATCCAATGACATACACACACACACACAAACACACATACGCACACACACGCGAACACATAAGCACATAAATATATTTGTATGTGGGTAAGCTTCTGTATGTTTGTGTTTTCCTGTGTGTGAGTGTGTCTATGACTACACTCCATATATGTGTGTATATGCATGCTTATATATATATATATATATATATATATATGTATACATACATGTGTGGGCATATATATATATATACACACACACATATATTTACTATATATAGTCATCTATCCATCTATTTATTTATATGTATATATATATATATATTTATATATATGCACGCAAACTTCCATTTTTATATATATATATATATATATATATATATATATATATATATATATATATATCCATACATACATACATATATATATACTTACATATATATATATATATATATATATATATATATATATATATACATATATATATATATATATACATATATATATATATATATGTATGTGCGTGTGTGTGTGTACGTATATATGCATACATATGAATATGTATAAATATACAACTATTAATGTATATGCATATACTTGTGTGTATATATTATATTTGTATGTATATGCATATGTGTGTACATATATAAATATACATATATATATATATATGTATATATATATATATATATATATATATATATATATATATATATATATATATATATATATATATATATATATATATATATATATGCATATACATTATAATACATACATGTATGCATGTATGTATATATGTACATCGTAGTGAGGGTGTCGGGGAGTGCGACGGAGAGGAGACCATTGTGTGACGTTAGTTTACCATGTTTCACGAGAAATTAAAAGCTTTTTGACATACATTAATCTGATTAAAGACATTAGCAAATCATAAATAGTAATTAGAACTCACATGACATGTCTAAGAAAGTATTATTTTATTACTTTTATGAATTATTGCCAAAAGTTGAGAGTGAAATTAGTTAAGGCTATGAGTTTAATAATTAAAGACAATGAAGCTGTCTCTGATAATAACAAAATAATGAATTAGTAAACGACAACGGCGTCGATGATGAAGATGATGATGATGATGATGATGAAGATGAAAGGGAGGTGCTGGCGGAGGATGACGACAACAACGGTGATGATGATGATGATGATGACGATGATGATGATGATGATGACGACGACAACGACGACGACGAGAATGATGATGATGATGATGATGATGATGATGACGACGACGACGACGATGATGATGATGATGATGATGAAGATGAAGAGGAAGAGGAAGTGGAGGTGGTGGCGGACGATGATGACAATGACGGTGACGACGGCAACGGTGGTGATGATGATGATAATGATGATGATGATGATGATGATGATGAAGGGGAACAGGAGGTGGTGGTGGTGGAGGGTGGTGACAATAACGGTTACGATGAATTCCATGATGTTGATGATCGTGATGATGGTGATGATGATGATGATGATGATGATGATGATGATGATGATGATGATGAGAGTGATGAGAGTGATGGTGATGGGCACCGTCACCATCATCCATGATCATCATTATCCTCCATCTCCACCACCTCCTCTTTCTCCTCATCAACAACATCGTCACCATCACCATCACCATCATCATTATCGTCATCATTTTCATCGCAATCACCATGAACGTCTTCATTTCTTTATTGGCCATAATAGTTCCAAGTGGTGCATTAAAATTAACTGAAATTTAAAGAGAGTGCGGTTTACAATATGGCTAGACAGGAGGTAGGAAGCATGACGAGGGTGAGAGCGTTAAACAGTAGACGCATTGAAAATCTCAAATAAATTGTGAAATAAACAATATTGATGGAACAATATCTAATATCAGAGCGAAATTTAATTTCACAACATATAGTGTAAGATAGCGTTAACTGACCACAGATGCGCTGGAACTCTCTCCCTGGGTTTGTTCGATGTGTTACACAACTCAGCCCTTCAAACTTTTCTCATGCTTCGTTGCGATGTAACGAAAAGCACCAGTTAGCATTTTTGTAAAGAAGGGTGTATTAATATATATGTAGAAGGTATTGAATCATAAACTGATAGCACAAACGTTGAATATTTTACCATTTTGTTTGTCCCAATTTTATAGCTCTCATCGTAAGAAGACTTCCGAATTTCTTGCACCTAATGCATGTGCGTAGCTTTACTATAAATATTTAGAAGCTCTTCCTCGACTATTTTACTACTGTGTGCGTGTTTGGCGTTTTCTGAGAAGGTAAAGTTGCATCACACTTTTGTTTTAGTACTCGTTATGGTTTACAGTTTTATTCTTCTATTCATTTACTTGCTTCAGGTATCAGACTGCGGCCACGCTACAGCACTGCCATGTAGATTTATTCTTGCCTGTGGGATTTTGTTGATGAAGCTAACGTTACAGATAACGTTAAATATATTTTTTGAGACATTCCAAACTAATTTATTAAAAGTTCATAACATTTTTTTTTTTAAGTTTCCGTTCTGTGGTATAATTTTGGGGGCAAAAGTCGGTGCCGTAATAAGAGTCAGCCATAAAATAACAACTAGGGTTGATTATTTCGATTAAACATCTCAAAACGGTGCCCCATTATCACCGCAACATAATCTTTTCTATTCTAGGCACCAGACCTGAGGTTTTGGGGAGGTGTCCAGTTGATTAGATCGACCCTAGTACGCAACTGGTACTTAATTTATTGACCCCGAAAGGATAAAAGACAAAGTCGACCTCGGCGGAATTTGAGCTCAGAACGTAATGACAGACGATATACCGCTAAGCATTTCGCCCGGCGTGCTAACGTTTCTTATTTCTTTATTGCACACAATGGGGCTAAACATAGAGGGGGACAAACACAGACAGACAAACGGATTAAGTCGATCACATCGACCCAAGTGCGCTACTGATACTTAATTAATCGACCCCGAAAGGATGAAAGGCAAATCGACCTCTGCGGAATATGAACTTAAAACGTAAAAGCAGACGAAATACCGCTAAGCATTTCGCCCGGCGTGCTAACGTTTCGTATTTCTTTATTGCCCACAAGGGCTAAACATACAGGGGACAAACAAGGACAGACAAAGGGATTAAGTCGGTTACCTCGACTGGTACTTAATCTATCGACCCCGCTAAACATTTCGCCCGGCGTGCTAACGTTTCTTATTTTTTATTACCCACCAGGGCTAAACATAGAGGGGACAAACAAGGACAGACAAGGAGATTAAGTCGATTTCATCGACCCCAGTGCATAACTGGTACTTAAGTTATTGACCCCTAAAGGATGAAAGTCAAATTCGACCTCGGCGGAATTTGAACTAAGAACGTAAAGACAGGCGAAATACCGCTAAGAATTTCGCCCGGCGTGCTAACGCTTCTGCCAGCTCACCGCATTATCGATCGCAACTTAATGACTAAAACAATTAAAAAAAAAAAAGAGTTAAAAGCATTTTAAATGAACATCAATATTCACGCTATATCAGAAGGGCGGATTTTAAAATCATTAGCTGTTTACAGCAGAATCGAACTCAGATCTGTTCGGCATCATTCTCCATTCTTTATTTGTTTTAGCGATCACATTACCCCGCTATTAACACTACCTCACCTCCCAGTCTATTTATGTTTAAAGAAGTTTTAAAGCAGCGCATATTTTAAAAATGTCTTTGTGTCTATATTGAATATAAAGCGATAGTATTGTTCAACTGCTATTTAATTACTAAGCAAATATCATACAATTCATCTGTCCTCCTCAGCAACCTTAGGGTCATTAACATGATTTATATTTCAACTGTTGCGTTTATCATTTATTAAATGGCTTGCCTGTGAATAACACATGCTTTTGTTATATTTTATAGAACACAGAATAACCTCCAACCATTCTCGAGGTAGTGCTATCTTAATAGTAGAGATAATCTTCACGACAATAGAATTGGTTAAAGAAGTTTACCTCAGTAAAAGAGATATCTAAATGTCTATAGTTTATAATATTTTCAATATGCAAACAGCAGCGAGACGTGATGTTCTATTGCTTTCTTTTATGATATGATTATTTTTTCTTTTCATTTTTTTGTTGTTGTTGTTGTTGTTCTGAATAATGCATAATTCTACTACTGCTACTCCTTCTATTTCCATTAACCACCACCTCCTTTAGGCGATATTAATGTATTCAGTATTTTATTTAATGCTTTTTTAATGATATTTTCGTCAGTTTAATATTCCAACTACCTGTTTGAGATAATACTTCATCTGGTGTGTTTCAGTAAAAATATTAATTATTAAACGCAAAATTTTCCATTGCTTCGGTATCTTAATAGTTTTACTGATAAGCTTCAGAGGTGGTTTTTCCATAGTTGCAAACTGGCACTGTTCTAAAGTTTAGGTAAATAGCTGAAGGTGTTTTCAAAATGATTCCATTATAGATGATATGCCATTTACATAGAAATAAAGTTTACGCAATTTTGTATAGGCATTTATCGCAGTATTAAATGCGGACAAAGGTGACATATCTAGCACCAATAGCGTGACTGTTAATGTTGAACTGGTGAAGAGCGGAGGAGAATGTTATTGTGGAACCGTTAGCGGCTGTGGTGATGGGGCTTTATCGTTGACAAGAGAGAGTCGTAGGTGAGATTGAGGCTGGCATTATGTTGCTGATTTCTCTTTGATGCACTGAATAAGTTATAAAAGCTGAGAAAATATATCATCTTCAGATGTAAAGGGACTTTATTAGGAGATAATATAAAATAAGCATATAAATGCAATAATTCATGTATACACACCCTTATGTGTGATCATACACATACATATGTATGTGCATATATATATATATATATATATATATATATATATATATGTATAGATGTATGTGTATAATTTTCTATTGTTACGATATGAATATTTAAAATAAAACTTTTAAACACGGAAAGTTTGCTACGAACCTGTGTATAACATTAACCATGCACATGTGTTTATCTGTGTGTGTGTGTGTGTGTGTGTGTGTGTGTGTGTGTGTGTGTGTGTGTGTGTGTGTATGTGTGTGTGTGTGTGTGGAGCGTGTATCTGAATATGTATGAACACATTATATATGCATATAATATTTTTTTTTCCATATGATGGGGTGGTCAGTGTATCTGACGGCATTAATTTGCTCTGACCTTAGACAATGTAAGAGAATAAATAAAACAGGCGAGAGATCGACTTGTCTAAAAAGAGAAGTTCTATGTAATGGCTGATGATATGTTTGTGTTTCGCTTCTAACCGTTGTAGGTCAAGAGAAAATGGAAAAGGATGACCGAAACAGATTTGTAAAGGAGATAAGAACCAAAGAACGAGAGATGAATCACACGGTGACAGTTCATTGACTTTCTACTGACCTTTTTATACAAAGAAGAAACACTAGGCGTAATGGAGGAAAGTCAATGTGGTGTGGAGAAAATGGCGAAAGAAAAAATAATTGATGAGGGATCACACAGACGTAAAGAAAGAAAGAAAGAAAGAATGAAGAAGTAGAAGTAGTGAGGAGAAGGAAAAAGAAGGAAGAGAAAGAAAAGAAGCCATTCGTAACTATAAGAACCGCAAAAATGAAAACAACAGAGCAGAAGAACATTAAATATATCAGCTATAAACGCGTTAATATGTGTGTGTATGCACAAATATATATATGTACATATATATATACATATACATAGATATACACACATATATATACACATATATATATACACACACACATATATATACATATACATATATATATATATATATATATATATATATATATATATATATATATATATATATATATATATATACATACACATATATATGCATATAAATGAATACATACGTTTATGTATATATATTTCAAATATATACATACATATACATACATATATATATATGTATATATATATATATATATATATATATATATATATACATATATATATATATATATATATATATATATATATATATATATATATATATATATATATATATATATATATATATATAATGGTGCTGTTATCTGTATACACACATACACAAATATATATCATAGATACATACGTAGAAACCTATATACATATACATATGTGTGTGTTTGTGTGTGTGTGTGTGTGTGTGTGTGTGTGTAATATCATATTGAAAAAGGCAACATCAAAGAATTTTTCAGTTTCGGAAAAGTGACCGTGGCACGAGAAAGAATTTGTGAGATGGTGTAGCGGCTTTCATAGTGGCCAGGATAATTTAGCGGGAAAGGGGGCTGTGAACAATGAAGAAATGGGTGTAAAAGAGATAAGATATATAAACAAGAACAACAACAACAACAATGGTAGGGGCCAAAATGATATGAAGAAATATGAAAAAGGCGTACAAAAATCGATGACCTTAATTCTAGATTCATACGTTCTCCTTTCTTAAATTTACACCCTTAGGCTTCTTAAAAGAAATCTTGCGTTTTCAATACAGTTGCTTTAAAAAGAGATATAATATTTTATTGTTGTAGACTTAATAATGATGATGACAAGAAAACAGAAATGAAAAATACGTTTCAAATTTCTTCGGGTCCATGGCAGCGTTCGGTTAAACGTTGAAAGAAAAAATAAACGTTTCTTTCTCCCCTCTTTGCAAATTAGTTTATTGAACAAGGTAAAGGGGAGCAAAGCCAAGAATTCTGTTGTTGTGTTCGTTATTGAAATATTGTTTTCTTTTTTATTCTTTTACTTGTGTCTACTACATGCTGGGGCAGCACCTTGGAGAATTTTAGTCGAACGAATCGCCCCCAGTACTTATAATTTTCTAAAGCCCGCTGCTAATTCTATCGGTCTCTTATGCAAAACCGCTTACGAGGATGTAAGCATACCAGCACCGGTTGACAGACGCTAGTAAGGGACACTCACGGACACACACACATACACACACACATACGCACACACGCACGCACACGCATATATATACATATATATATATATATATATATATATATATATATATATATATATATATATATATATATATATGTATCAGAATAGCTTCATTCAGTTTCCTTTTACCAAATCCATTCAGAAGGCTTTGGTCGAGCCGAGGCTAAAGTAGAAGACCCTTGGGACTGAATTTGGATGCATGTTGTTTGGAAGAAAAGTTCTTACGATGCATAATTTGTTGATTGTTTATGAACCAATAATTCTTGGAAAGATATAATGTCGCTAATAGTTGAGAATTGAATTATCGATATTTAAGTCGCTGGATGACTGTCTAGTCTTGGGATGACCGTGTAGACTTCCCCACAGACCTAATATAAATCAGAACAATATCATTGCAGAAGATATGTCCTACAGGTGTTTAGTAATATGTCGGCCCTAATGGAGAAGACAGATATTCCACAACGTTTCAGTTACAAGCATGCCATCGGCCTTTTAAAGACCGAATGGTTTCGCTGCTATTTTAGACGTTCGTTGACAACGTAAAGCAACCTCATTAAATGCCAGTTTTAGTTAGTGCGTCGCGTGTTATTTCCTATTTATGTTCAATGGTACCGTTCGTTTAAGATTGCGGTGGTTGTTGTTATTGCTATATTTATGATTGTGGTTCCTGCGACTGTTGTTGCGTGAGTGAGCTGAAAAGTTCATAGGCTGACTATGAAGGAGTTTATTCTAGAGCTGTGAAATCTTGCAAGTATTAATTTCAACACATCTTATTAATAGCTGCATTCTTTCTATCCATCGAAAACTGACGTCTAAATGGTCTTTGAACATCTAGATGTCAGTTTAAAACAGACAAAATTTGGTATAGTGTTGTTATGAAGGACCTACAGAAAAAGTGTTTAGCCACTTAGTACATTCACGCTTCATCTTTATCAACAGTAAAAAATGAGCAGCTGAATTTAGGAGAGGAAGGAAGAGTCTTGAATATGACCGACCTCGTGGACATCCTGCAACTAATACCACCCAGGAAAATATTGATCGTGCTCACCACGTGGTTATGGAATAGCCAAATAGTTGCGTTAGCATTTTCCGTGAGAGTGTTTAGAATATTCAGCTTCATGAACATGGCATGACGAAAGTTTATGTTCAGTGGGTGTCACGTCTCCTGGCTCTTGATGAAAAGCGCACCATGCTGATCACTTCACGGAAAAATCTAACACTGTTTGAGGCAAATTCAGTTGGTTTCCTTGAATGTTTCCTAAGACAAGATGAGTGTTGCCTTTACCACTTTGAGCAAGAAACAGAGAGACAATTGGTGCAGTAGAAACACCCCTCTTCACCTGCTCCAAATAAGGCCAATGTCTTTTCATTTGCAGGGAATTTGATGTAAAAGGCATTGTATTTTGTGACTATCTTTAAAATGGTGACACCATCAAGGCTCAGACTATGCCAACTTGCTGCGGTAGTTACGAATATCTGTTAAGGCCAAATGCCATGGAAAGCTGATGAGAGGGATCTTGTTACATCAGGTCAATGTTCCAGCACACACGTCCTTGGTTTCAATGGATGCTGTGCGTGACTGGCTTTGAACTGATTGATCATAGTCCCTGTTCTCCTACGTTGGCCCCAGCTGATTACTAGTTGTCCTCCAACTTCGGAAATCCTTGTCTGGGAACCAGTATCCCAGTGATGATGACATCATATCTGTTGCTTCTTCACCAATGGGATCCAAGCACCTCAACACGGATTGAAGAAGTATGTAGACCACCAGGTGGACTATGCAGAAAAACAATCCTAATTTACTTACATTCCATGAGATTATCTTTTTCAGCCTATGCACTCGTATTTCTTGGAATCCCATATCAGATTCGATTTTGGACAGACTACCATGATACACGTTTCTGTCGGATTCTGCATCTGTTTTCGTCACAGAGTATTTTGAACCATATCATCAAGATTGTCCTTCTACATAAATATGCTGATGTTCGAATTCAAAAAGTGTTAGTTTTTATTTCTAGAAGGTCTAGAAATATCTGCTGAATATCACACAATTCACAACATGCTATCTTTAAATTCGAAACATATTCGTATTTTCAGAGGAATGTGTCCCGATATCAATATATTTAAGAGAGAGGAAATATGAAAAACTAAACAAATCAGACACGATGGTCACGGATTCTGCATCGTTTGATCATTGCTTAAGTGAATCATGATGAATCTCCCTCGAAACAAAAGCATAAACAATACATTAACTTAATCTTATATTGAAAATCAACAAAGTTTGCTTTAGAAGCGTTGAGATGTGTTGAAAGATCCAGACAAATAATGTTATTCCCAAACGCAGGATAATACTAATGATATAGCTTGAACAGGATTAAGTATCCATATTTTGCAGAAAAATCTGTCGGCGGCCAGCCATGAGATTCGAACTTACGTCACTAGACGCGTACTCACTGGCATGTGAGTTCGAGTCTCAGATTTATCTGCAAAATATGGATAGTTTATCCTGTTCATACTATATTATTAGCATTATCCTGCGTTTGTGAATAAAATTATTTCCTTCTCTGCATCTTATAAATAAACAACAGTGTATAGGTGTGTGTTTCATGAATGCGTGTGCGTATGTGCATACGTTTCTATGTGTGTGTGTGTGTATGTGTGTATGTGTATATATGACTGTGTGAATATGTCCACTTAGAGATAAGGTCCTCGTTGCAGTATGCTGGCTTGCGTGCTTCAATGATGCTGAGAGCTATGACCCTTGAATACTATCTCCCGTGCTGGATTGGTTAAATGATAAAAGCGAGACTTTCCGTAGGAAGGCCTTACGTCAGGGAATCATAATTTCAAGAGAAAAGGGCGACCTTCGTACAGCCTTGTGTTGCGAACCTTGGACACATGTCATCGATGTCTATGAAACATAGTGAACCAAATGCTTAAACACGAACGAAATACATGCACACGCAGACACACAAACACGGTGAGAGGAAAAGAGAGAAAGAAAGCATAAACGAAACAATGAAGGTGAGAAATCTTTTCACATAAATATATAATCATTGTGTAGGTGACGGTAATCCGAGGATAATGTACACATTGTCTTTGCATCGGGAAAACGCACAAACTATATGGAGACAGACGCTCGCCTTCATATTACCAATGTACTACACAAAATATTTGACAATTCCCAGAATACTGGCATTAAATTTGACAGAAACTACAAATTTAAGCGCAATAAAGAATTATTCTGATAGAACAATTAAATTCAGCATTTAATTATGTAAGTAAACTGCAATAAATTTCTAAGAGCTGTAATAATTCCTCTAAATGTGAATCTTCATTATAACACTTACTATTTATTATCAAACCTATTATAGAAAACAGTAATTTACATGTATATATATATATATATATATATATATATATATATATATATACACACACACACAAATATGTATGTATGTTTCGCCATTTCCTCTCGAGCTACATATACCATACGCTAATATATAGAAATGTTTATTCGTGCACACATAAAATCTAAATTATAATGGTGTGTTCGAGAGCACTTTTGATCCCGTGTGTACAACTCAGAAGAATAGAATTTTTCGACGTATTTTCCATGCACATATTACAAGAGAGCTTAACGGAAGCCCTCTCATTAAACAATATAAGACCATAGAATAAATATATAGCACTGTGTTCCAGAAATTACACACCAGTTGGAGAAACATAGTTATAGTTATCTTCAATTCGTCTTCTTTTATGCGGTTCACGTTGTTTCAGAGCTTAATAGTATTATAGGTGTTTAGACATTTAATACATTGAGCAACTGAAATCTAATAAAACTGTGAGACAGGTGATAACATAATTAGTGTAATGAACTACAATATTCATGTAATTAAAATTGCATACGTTGGTAAGAGAAAGATTCATTAACGTAAGTCGGAATTCTGGTAAAAAAAAAATTGGTAACATAGGCAACGTCGATATTTTTAACAATTTCAAATCAAAATAGAATGTGCGGCAATAGTTCAAGTAGAAAGACAAAAAAGAAAGATCACTAAGTTAACATTAGTCCGGGGCCCCATCCATAGGAAAAGAAATTTTTTAGATGAATGCTAGTATCATAAAAGGCCTATTTAGAAATATTTTCTCACTGAAAAACGCATACTAACTAATAACTAGCAGTATTGGGTCATCCCATAAATAATGCGATTTTTTAAATACTTCTTTTGTTTGTCAAAATTAAGATAAACAAAGTTCCTTGTTGATCTAAAATGTACTCGCCTTCATTTTCTACAATGCACTTCCATCTATCTGGTAGACACTCAAGACCCCACTTCCAAATTTCACTTGTCCGTGACAAAAAACACTTCTCCACTACTATTCTGACCTCGTCTACAGAATCCATATTTTTTCCGTCAAAATGATTTAGAAGATTACGGAATAAATGATAATCAGATAGGGCAATGCCGGTGAATATAGTGGGTGGACATCGTTACTCATTCAAACTGTTCCAGCGTTTTGAATGTCGCCCTCGCTGATTCTATATAGAAATTCTAAATTGTATATTTGCAACTTTGAATCTACACACTCTCAGATAATAAGTCTATATATTCTTCTGTACATGTATAGTCATATACACCCATACTCTGTATACAGACAATGGAGAGATGTAACCTACATACATATATACATACATACATACACACATATATTTATATATATATATATATATATATATATATATATATATATATATATATATATATATATATATATATATATATAAACATACATTCATATACATATATATATACATATATATATATGTACATATATATATATATAGATAGACAGATAGATACATAAGTATATATATATACATGTATGTATATCAATATCTAAATATTATGTATATGAATATATGTATGTGTATGTATATATATATATATATATATATATATATATATATATATATATATATATATATATATATATATATGCATGTATGTATATATGAATACATGTATGTATGTGTAGGGAAAATAAGAATGGCATATATTAATAAGATGACGACATAGAGGAAGGGAGTAAATGAATAAAAATAAGTAGATGGAAAGAAAGAAGAAAAAAAAGAAGCATAGGTTATACACAGGATTGCACCTACGGACTCATGCTCTGATTGCTATAACTTCGAAAAGTTGAACTATGAACTTTTATGCGTCTTTTTTTTTTCTTTCCATCCCCTTTTTTCCCATGTTATTACTATATATATATATGCATATACGGGCACAAGATGTCACGCAACATGTACAACAAAACATACGAAGAACGAGTAAATCGAATATGAATTATTTTTTCGAATAACGAAAAGCACAAATGGAAAACAAGACAAACAACATAAAGAACGACCCTTCATCAGTTGTTGGTTGTTTTTCTACTCTCGTATTTCTTGCATGTCACAACAAGATACGCTTTCGGTAAAACAGTTGCTTCCGCAAAGCAAATTAAATACAATTTGGGATTTTGCGGAGAGACAAAATTGGTAACAAAAACAGGACAGAGAAAACAAACAGGAAGGGTTGCTAAGCCTAAACGAGGTTGTGGTAAATCAAGCTTGGACAGGAGACAGACAAGAATACAACTTCCTTGATCCAGCTACAACGGAGAGAATGAAAGAGACACAAGTCAGGAGAAGAAAGAAAGATGGTCGATTATATATATATATATATATATATATATATATATATATATATATATATATATATATATATATATATATATATATATATATATATAAACAACGAATTAAATACAGAGATACAAATGAGAATCCAATAATTTATTTATATTATAATACAACATAATATACTATGAATATAATAAAATATAATATAACAAACAATTATTTAAAAAACCAAAAAGCCAACAATTTGTTTCGACTTATATACATTATTTGATATATAAACAATTCAATTCCCTTTTATATAAGCCTCACCAGGGCTATTGGTGTGTAGACAGACGAAATTCCGTGTGAAATAATTGCTGGATTGCAAAGAAAAATTAATTCACATGCCTATGTATTATGATCGTGACCGTTAGCCATTCAACTACATATCAATTACGTTAAAAATAAAAAAAAAATTATTACGGACAAAACAATTAAGTATAATCTACAACTATAGAAATATTTCTCTATATATCTCAAATAATATCAATCCAAACTCGTTTATGTCTCAGAAAACCTTCCGCTATTATAATAACACAACAATAATGTATATGCATGTAATTAACTATCAGTATCTTACTTAATCTAGAAATTGCAATAACACGTATAAAAAATATAAATGATAATTATATTCTTAATATATTATAACTCTTCTATTTATCTAAAGTTATTGATATAAAAAAGTTGTTTAAAGTAACTAATAAAAAGTGTTCTATATTTATTGTTTATCGGAGGGAGAATATAAACTTAACAAAAAAATTATGTTTACTTAATTTATTGCAAAGAGATTTCCGTAATAAATATGAAGATAAATTTAAAGCTACAAGCACTATTACAAAAGTACCCCATTGATATAAATTTAGGCTATAATAATGGATATAAAAATATTACTAGTTTTTTAGATGTATCGAGATCTGAAGTTACTTAAATAAGGATTATTATTCGTATATTATTGAAGGTAGAACTCAGTAAATATAAGTAATATAAACAAAACAAAGATCGAGCATTGGTTCTCGATAAATATAATTAATATCTTATTTAATTAAAAGACTATATGTAGTACATATCCAAATTTTATTAATTCTTATATTTTATTAATCATTATATTAGTAATTTAATATAATTACATCACACAAATAAGATGTCTTCATTATGCTAAATAATTATATGTATAAATATATTCATTTAATTTATTAATTAAGTTATGATGATGATGATGATAATAATAATAATAATAATAATAATAATAATAATAATAATAAAAATAATAATAATAATAATAATAATAAAAAATATTTTTTTATTTCACTTACTAACTAAATATAATAACCACAATAATAGTTACACTAATAGTAATTAGATGTAGTTTATAATTTGTATTCTTATTACAACAATATTATTATGTTATTTGTGAAAAAAATTAATAACATTGGGATATGTAAGTAACTTCAAATCTCGTAACTTCTGAAGAACTAGTCATATTTTGATATCCATTATTATAGGCTAAATCTATATCTATGTGGTATTTTTGTAATAATGTCTGTAGCTCTAAATTTATCTTCATATCTATTACGGAATTTTCCCTCAGGTAATATTTTTGTTTACAAAAAAAAATGACTGTTATGTATTTCTTCATGTAACCGTACAAAAGTCATACGCTTTCACTCATTGGAGTATGACGAGTTTCCTATACTTCTAATTGCCTAATAGGTGCGATACCAGTGGTCACTATATGACCATCCATAACTTTTAACTTATATATATATATATATATATATATATATATATATGAATGTATGTATTATAACGATATGATGGTCGTCATGAATGGAATGTCTTTAAACCTAGTTTTGCTTCATCAAATGCTGACCGAGGGCTAAACAGGAACAACGATGACAACCCACGCATCCATCGTCGTAAAAAAAAAACAACAATATAAATACCATAATGTAAACAATCAACTAATTGAAGCTAATGTACTGGAAGCAATAAATCAACACGAAACGTGGAAAATTCAATGGACTTTCAGATATTCTGACAACAACAGCAGCAGCAGCAGCAATTACAGCAGTAAGAGCTGTAGTGGCAGCGCTAACAACAACAGCAACAACAATGACAGCAACCACAACACCTACTACTAGTCCAGTGGCGTAAAAAGGAAAAAAAAATGTGTGCGAAAATAGTACTATTCATACAATCATGAGCATGTCTGCGGGTAAATTTTAGTGGTTTAGTAGTAGTAGTAGTAGTAGTAGTAGTAGTAGTGGTGGTGGTGGTGGTAGTAGTAGTAGTAGAAGGAAACTAACAGAAATAATATTAATAGTGAAGAAGAAGAAGAAGAAGAAGAAGAAGAAGAAGAAGAAGAAGAAGAAGAAGAAGAAGAAGAAGAAGAAGAAGAAGAAGAAGAAGAAGAAGAAGAAGAAGAAGAAAAGCTACAGAACTATGATGATGTTCATCATCATCACCCGCAGCAACAGCAGCAGCAGCAGCAGCAACCACAACAACAATAACAACGGTATAACAACTACAACAACGACAGTAATAACAATAAAAGCAGCAACGTCTGCAACATGAACACAGAAAGAACGACGGCATCGACGAGAAGGCGCCATTGCACAAAATAATCAAAGAAGACGGTAAAATGCGATCGATGGCAGTGTAAGAAAATGTGTGTTAATCAAGAACGATAAATCTGTTCAATTAGTCTTCTATTCCAAGGTTAACCTGAGATTAAACAAATCGATGGCCATCAGCTGCAACGACTAACACTTCAACGTTGAGTTACCTGTGAAATAATATTAATACTTAATTTATTATTATCTCCCCTTTTTACAATAGTTAGTGCTAGACGCTTCTGAAAATTTCATTCACTAGCTAAGAAGTAAATTTCATTTAATTTGGAATAGTTTTGCTCACCTCATTCGGTGCGGCGTTACCTATCAAAGGTGTACAACGCTGCAGTGCTCGCTTGCTTTCTCTAAGCCACGGAATGCATATCCCTCTCCAGCAAACACATCAAAGACCTGACACAAGTCAAACTTCTTCATCTGTGCTCTATCTTTCATGTGAGATGGCAGGATCGCATTTTTGATGAAGAGATCCTGCCCTGCGCTAGACTGGCGCAGTTAGTGCGGAGGCTATCATTGCCACATCGCAGTTGCAATAGGCGGGAAAATTTGCAGAACTGTTGTTGGCAGGCTCCCAAATGCAGTTTTTTCGCTGAATCGTGCCAAGGTAGGCAGAGCCGTGGTGGCCAGTATTTGTGATACACGGATGTGTTGAAGAGACATATGAAGAATTCCGGTATCTTCCAATGTACCTGGGAGAAGGCCCTGCGGCGCATTGAATGATACCAATCGCTGAAGCCCGTAACCCAGCCATTAAGAAAAAACAACAAAGAAAATAGGAAACAGCACACGAGAGGCGTTGCTTTTCCGTTGCGTCAAGTAGCATCACCTGCAGCATATGTCATGATCAAAAGCATACCTTTTTACCCAGATTCGAGGTCTGTTAGAGATTATTTTTGAACAAGCACAGTCAGCGTCGACGAAAGACAGACAGACGAAGAAAACATGTCTAAGTAATTAGATATGAAGTAACGGAAACAACTTTACTTTTCGCTCTCTTTTTGTTTTCCTTTCTTTTTGTTGTATAGGCACATGCAAGGAAAAAAGCCTGTCGTAGTGTTACTTTTCAAACTCACCGAAACAGAATGGAAGGAGTATTAAATTCCCGTGCATAAATTCTTTCCTGAATGAACTACAGCAGTGTGGGTTCACAATGAAAATATTCACAAGTGCAGGCGTGGCTGTGCGGCAAGAAGATTGGTTGGCAACCGTATGATCCTGGGTTCAGCCGCATTGTGTAACATACTGGGCAAGTGTTTTTACTATATCTTCAGGCCGACTAAAGCCTTGGTAGATACAAATTGAAAGAAGCTTGTAATAGCGTGCCTCATGGGATGAGAGGTTCGTGCGTTGGAACTTATCAAACTAGTTTAATAAGGTTCCAAATATTCCTTGAAAAAAAAGCCATTTTTTCATATTCAAATCTTCAGATATTTTTACGCATGTGTGTGCATCAGTGTATGTGTTTATTTGTGTTTCCGTATATAAACTGACACTCTGATGTACAGAACAGCTTGTTCGTGAAATTAACGTGCACGCGGTTGGCCACTCTAAAAGCATGCATAACATTAACATAATCCTCGGGAAAATTCAGTCTCACACAGAACTGTAGATACAACTCATTTTTGCCAGCGGAGTTGACTGGAATAACGTGTCATGGTCAAGAATACAAGGTGCTGCCGGGAATCGTTTTCACAAAGTAAAGATCGTGAGTCACATACCTGAACCATTAAGCCACGAACCTTCACTCCTATAGGAATATCAAAACTTACTGTAATATTCATCTTCAATTCTGTTGTCATTGAATTTTTTTCTCTGTTTGTCAGTCTTTTTCTTTCTGTCTCTCTCTCTTTGTCTCTCTCACTCTCTCACTCTCTCTGTTCATATCTGTCTGTTTGTCAGTCTTTTTCTTACTGCATCTCTCTGTTTTTCTCTCTCTTTGATCCTCTCTGTTTGTCAGTCTTTCTGTTTCTGTCTCTCACTGCTTGTCCCCCCTCTCCCCCTCTCTCTCTCTGTATGTCAGTCTTCTCTTTATGTCTCTCTCTGTTTCTATCTCTCTGCTCCTCCGTATGTTCCTCTCTCTCTCTCTCTCTCTCTCTCTCTCTCTCTCTCTCTCTCTCTCTCTGTTCCTCTGCGTCTGTTTGTCAGTCTTTTTCCTTCAGTCTCTCTCTGTTTGTCTCTCTCTCAATCCCTGTTCCTCTCTGTCAGTCTTGGTATTTCTGTCTCTCTCCGTTTGTCTCTATCTCTCTGTTCCTCTCTCTCTCTGTTCTTCTCTTTTTGTCAGTCTTGTCTCTCTCTCTCTCTGTCTCTCTCTGTCTGTCTCTCTCTTTCTGTTCCTCTCCGTCTGTTTGTCAGTCGTTCTCTTTCTGTCTCTATCTCTCTCTCTGTTTCTCTCTCTCTCTCTGTTTATCTCTCTCTCTGTTTATCTCTCTCTGTGTTTATCTCTCTCTCTCTCTCTCTGTTCCTCTCTGTTTGACAGTCTTTCTCTTTCTGTCTGTCTCTCTGTTTGTCTCTCTTTCCCTCTGTTCCTCTCCGTCTGTTTTTCAGTCTTTTTCTTTCTGTCTCTTTCTGTTCTTCTGTTTCTCTCTCTCTCTCTCTCTCTCTCTCTCTCTCTCTCTCTCTCTCTCTCTCTCTCTCTGTTCCTCTGTCCCCCACATATCAAGTGATTAAATGCTCATCAAAGACATTCTTTTCAGAGCGACCCTATCGAATCAAACTGATTCATAACGACGTATCGAAATCACAGATTATTGGTTTACTCTGGCTCACTTTCGTAAAGCAAGCAATATTAAACTATATTTAAACTATTGAGCACATTTTTTTCCGATTAATATTTCATAATCCTGTAAAACTACGTGTGTGTGCGCGCGCGTCCGATTGTGTGTGTCTGTTAATGTTTTATATACGGTTGTTCATGTTATTGTCTGCGTATACATGTATTTGTGTGTGTCTGTGAGAAATCCAGTGTGCGAAAAGCACGTATATTTATATTAGACAAAGAAAAATACTCATTTCAAGTTTTATTGACATATAAATATTTTACGTTCTTGTTTGGCTTTATTTTATTATTTTTTGTTTTTTTTTTTGTTTTTCAATGCTTTGACTTGATCTTCGAAACATTTAAACATATTTATTGTTGGCATATAGGATTCATGTTCTTATATATATATATATATATATATATATATATATATATATATACCCGCCTCAATTTCCTTGTTGAAATTGTTCCATATCGAACTTCCTATCTATTACGATAACTATCTCTCACCAACGTTCATTGATAAAGTGCCGTTGGGAATCAGGCGAGCATTCAATGCATCTCTACAATAGAAATACTCTGCTGAAAAGTCAATGAAAGTCTTATCTTTATCATTTGGCATTAATGTCGACGGGTTATCCGTCCAGTGTTTCAATGTAACCCAAGACATCGAGCTATCAAACTAAGGAAATTGCGACGCAAAATGTAATTTCAGTATCATGACAAGACTGTCAACTAATTAACCAGATATACTAGAGAGACATAAATACGATCTGGTGGTGGTGGTGGTGGTGGAGATTGGAGTGTAAGTGTTGTTGTTCTAGGAAAGAAGGATGGGTAAATGTGAAGGAGTAGAATGAGGAGGTGGAGATTGGCAATCGAAATAAGACACATAGCAAGAATGAAGGCAGTAGAAATATTGGATGCATTGTGAAAGTTATTTTTGTGCCTGTGTCTGTTTATATTGTGCAAAGACAGAAACTGAGATCACGTGTGAGACGGACAAATACACTGAGAAGCTGAGGAAGAGCAAGGAGGGAAAGCTTGGAAGAGTAAGGAGAGAAAACGTGGAAGAGCAATAACAGAATAAGTGCAGGGGATACAGTTGGAGAGACTGAAGAAGGAAGGAGAACACACAACACATCATGGAAAGAGAATGAAAATATAGTTTATCTTTCGTTTGTTTTAGTTACTCGATGGCGCCCATGCTGGGGCACCACATTCATGGGTTTTTCTTTACAGGATTCAACTCATTTAGATTTAGAAAGTGTACATACTCTATCGTTCTCTTTTTCAAGACCTTGTGATTAGGACAGGTAGAGAAACAGATAGAGGTTGTCTTGAGATGATGATGGACACATATACATGCATGTGTGTGTGTGTGTGTGAAGGCGCGTAGCTCAGTGGTTAGAGCGTCGAGCTTACGATCGTGAGGTTGTCACTTCGATTCCCGGACCGGGTTGCGCGTTGTATTCTTGAGCAAGACACTTTATTTCACTTTGCTCCAGTTCACTCAACTGTAGAAATGAGTTGTGACATCACTGGTGCCAAGCTGTTGTTTTTTTTTCTTTTTTCTTCAAATTTTCTTCCGTTTCTCGCCGAGTGTTTTCCGAACACCTAGAGCAGAGAAACTCATTGTATGCATTCCCAGTTTACACACGCAAACTCACAGGTAAAGTATGTATCTAAAAAGAAAAATAATAAGTAAATAAATTCATGAATGGATGTTGCTTTCACAGCGATAATGCTCTTCTCAGTACATGAGTCGTTCCAGTTAACAAGATTTTTTGCACTTCCTGTGGGGATGGTAAGCCTGGTATCATTTTCAAATAGGTTTCAGTTCCTTTTTTTTATCATTCCTAGAGATCCTACAATCACTGGTACGGTAGTCGCCTTGAGGTGTCACATTTATTATATTTATTATTATTATTATTATTATTATTATTATTATTATTATTATTATTATTATTATTATTATTATTATTATTATTATTGTTATTATATAATTTTTCCACATTCAGTAATTTTCGGCAAATTTCTACTACATCACCTCTGTGTTACTGGGTTGTGTGCAGTATTGTGTGTTCGTTTCTGTTGTTGGGCGTGAGCAAAGTCTTACTGGTATTTTTTTATTTCTTGAGGTATGGTGCAGTCTTTTGTTGTGTTACTACTTGTATTATGTGTTGAATGTATAATGCGTTGGTTATCTAGCTTGCTGTTGGTAGTTTATTTCCCTGGATAATTGCTGTATGTAGTGTATCTTGTGTTTGTAGGTTGTTTCGTTTAGCTTGTATTATTGAATTGATAGTGCCTGGCGTAGGATGTGGGCTACTCCTAGCAGGGCTATTATTATCATTTTATTATCACCATTACCACCACCACCACCACCACCACCATCATCATCATCATCATCATCATCATCATCATCATCATCATCATCATCATCGTTATTATTTTCACATCTACATATACGATAAAAATAATTACATAAAAGAGAGATACGGTAAACTGCTAACTTGTATCTCTGAAATCATTTATAGTCCAAACCGAATGTTTCTGATATTCCCGTGATGTTAGGCATTAAACATGAAAAATATGTTGCCAAATTCATGAGAATGGACTCTGTGCGTATTTCGGGAGTAACTTGTGATGCCTGAGTTGCCAACTTGCCTGTTGTAAAGAAAACAGCAAGGGAAAATTTGAAAAGGTGTGAACCTGTACAAAACATAGCATTCTTGAATATTGAAGCCTTAGCTTTGCTCATTGCCAAGTGAATTTCTTGGCGTTAGAGCTCTCAAAAAGTGGTAAACTACACAAGTTTTCTTTCACTTTTTTTATGAATGAAATTAACTGCCACGAACAATTCAATTTATCACTTTACAAAGATTAATAATTTCTTAAACGTTTACAGAAAATAAATTAGCTTTCTCGTTTAGTTTGTTAAGTATCTATTTCCTTTTCCCTCCGTCTCTCCACACACACCTACACACACACTCTCTCTGTATATGTGTGCGTTTGCACACACACACACACACACACACATATATATATATATATATATTCATATTCATACACACACACACACACCCACACACACATACAGACACCTAGGCACGCACACACACACATGCACACACACAAAAACACACACACATATTAATTGAACAGATAAGAGAGGTGTAGTTCAGAATTCGTGTTATGTACTACACAAAACCGACCGCAGAATACGGAATCAAGGAGGAGTTCTGCTCTTCACCAGTGAAGGACTGGCAACAAATGTTTTTTCTTCCTACTTCAACACGATGTGATACTTTAATAATGAATTTGATCGACCTCAAAATGATTATAGGCATTACCTACCGTCGAGACCTAGTCTTAACCACAAACACATACCTTCTTCGTAATGTTCACGCCATTCCAATTGCTATTTCAGACTGCAGCATTATACAATTGTCTACATATCGTTCACAGAGGGCAACACGCATATAACATCAAACATAACTTACCTCCCATGAACTTGAATTTGAGGCAGGACAAGTGAAATGAAATCGACGGTGAGATGCTCAAAATAGGTTTCAGCACATTGGCAATCTCAATGTTGTCGAGGGAATGAAGCTTCTGTATGAAGAGTTAATTAATATCTCTCATAAGCATGCTCCATATAAACACGCCTGTTCTCGAAAGAACTTGACTCCGTGAAACAGACGTATATTAATGCGTAACAAAACCACATTAACAAGCCAAACTTTCTCAGAAGATGAGATAGCGA
Organism: Octopus bimaculoides; assembly: GCF_046866305.1. Classification (NCBI taxonomy): domain Eukaryota; kingdom Metazoa; phylum Mollusca; class Cephalopoda; order Octopoda; family Octopodidae; genus Octopus; species Octopus bimaculoides. The sequence goes on along the minus strand of NC_142938.1, from coordinate 59,753,935 downwards.
AAATAAAATAAAAAACTAAAGAACATCGAACTATATATATAATAATGCCTTATAAAAAAGAAACTTCTAAATGGAACAGCGCGCAGTGGAGAATATGATATGGAATCCGAAGTTTTTCTTTCCACTTTGATAAACAAAACTCATCTACATATAAACCTATTGGCCCTTTAATGGATCAAAATGGATCATATAATAATGGTTCAAAACTACAATAATTCAATTTAAATTTTTTGTATTCTACAATTTTGTTACTCAAAACACACGACACTCAATCTGCCAGCTCTCCTATAACTACGTTTGCAACAGCAGCATCATTTCCATCAACATCATCATCATCATTGTTATCATCATCAACATAATAATAATCATCATCATCATTTCTCTATTGCCCACAAGGGGCTAAACATAGAGGGGACAAACAAGGACAGACAAATGGATAAATTCGATTACATCGACTCCAGTGCATAACTGATACTTATTTAATCGACTCCGAAAGGACGAAAGGCAAAGTCGACCTCGACAGGATTTGAACTCAGAACGTAGTGGCAGACGAAATACCGCTAAGCGTTTCGTCCGGCGTGCTAACGTTTCTTATTTCTTTATTGCCCACAGGGGGCTAAACATAGACAGAACAAACAAGGACAGACAAAGGGATTAAGTCGATTACATTGATCCCAGTGCGCAACTGGTATTTATTTAATTGACCCCGAGAGAATGAAAGGCAAAGTCGACCTCGGCGGAATGTGAACTCAGAACGTAACGGCAGACGAAATACCGCTAAGCATTTCGCCCGGCGTGCTAACGTTTCTGCCAGCTCGCCGCCTTACCATGAGAATGTTACATACTGCAACAGATAAAATTATAATGAAAACAGTAATATGCAATCTATTGCGAGAATGTGTCTGTGTGTGTGTGAGAGAGACAGAGAGAGAGAGGGAGAGGGTGGAGGGCGAGAGAGAAAGAGAAAGAAAGAAAGAAAGAAAGAAAGAAACAAAGAAATAAGAATGACATATAATGATAGATAATGACAGACAGATAGACAGACAGATAGAACGAATCTGAGAGAGAGAGAGAGAGAGAGAGAGAGAGAGAGAAATATTGAGAAAGAAAGAAAACGTGAGAAACAGAGAAGAGACAGACAGAAAAAAACACACACCAAAGAAGAAAGAGAGAAAGTGAGAGAGAGAGAGAGAGAGAGAGAGAGAGAGAGAGAGAGAGAGGATGAGAGAGAGAGACAGGGAGGGAGGGAGAGAGATAAAATGAAGCAGACACAGAGAAGGAAGGTGGGGGATAGAGAGAAATGTACACGGGGAGAGAAAGAGACATACAGAAAGAAACGTGCATACAGAGAGAAAGAGATAGAGTGAGAAAGCGACTGACAGAGTGAGAGAAAGAGAGAGAGAGAGAGAGAGAGAGAGAGAGAGAGAAAGAGAGAGAGAAAGAGAAAGACAGAGAGAGATTGGGAGAGAAACTTAGTGAGTGAAAGCAAGTACGTGTGCTTGTGAGTGACAGGTAGATGGAGAACGAGAACTGAAGAAAGCTATTGTGAGAAGGTAAAAATGAAATTTTCTTCGCTTCAGGTACACAAAAATTAAACGAATAAAGAAATAAATAAGTTCAAGTCGAAAAATAAACGCAAACAAAAACTCAAGACATTTCAAATTTGTTCAAAATAAAAATAAAAGATTTTGTTATTCACCCTCCCATTATTGATGGTTTTCGACATCGGAAAATTATATTAAAAGAAAAACAAAACAATAAAATAAAAGGAGATAATTATTTGTTAATTTAGAATTTTATACATTTAGTGAGTGTTTTTTTTTATTCTATCTGTATATTTTTTGTGATAATAATGTTTATAATTGCATTTTTAAATGTAGTTCATATAATTATTTTTAAGTTAACGTTTTTTTGAATTTTTTTTATTTCATTAATTCTTTGATTTATAAACACATATTTTTTTTCCATTGGGTTTTTCTCATTTTTATTATTAAAACCATTACTACCTTTGTGAAGCAGTAAAGTTAGCGACTTTGATTAATGTTCAAGTCGGTATGGTTTCTACATTATAAAAATGATTTTTATATGAATTTGTTTTGGTTGAGCTTTTGTTTGAGAAAACTACGCTATTCTGTCTCTTGAAGAACTCATTGTATTAAATCATTTATAATACATTGAGAATATTTCATTTTCTATTCTATTCTTTTGCATGAACAAAATAACAATGCATTAGAGGACGCCAATAACAAATGATGTCTAAATATTTTTTGGAAAAAAATATCAAAAACGTAATTCGATATGGAATGTCTCATCTAGTTAAAGTATTCAAGCAATAGACACATCATAGAACATACAGTTTTACCTTTGTTGTACGAAATGAGACGAAATGTGCTGTTTTAAAAAAACACCTTTGAAAAGGCAAAAAATATCATGGAACGAAATATTGTGATAATAAGCCTCGAATCATGTTCTGTTTTTTCCCCCCGCAGGGTTCTTTGAAATTTGTCATTGTCACGAAATATTATTGAATCAATTTGAAACATTGCGCAAAGCTGTGACGTTGTTATAATTAATTCTAGCTTTAGTTATATATACGCCATATATTTATATTTAAATGCCGAAAATTAAATCAAGGATTAAACGACGAATACAATTATACTTTAGAAATGTTTAGAAATTAAATACAGGCGCTTGTATGGTTGTATCGCAAGGAAGGTCACTTTGCAACTAAATGATTTCAAGTTCAGTACCATTCCACAGCTTCCTAGTCAAGTGTCTGTTTTTATATATCCGGACCGAACAATCTCTTGCGAGTAAATTTCATAAATGTTAACTGCGAGGAAGCCCGCTATATCTATGTATATTTACATATGAATGTTTCTTTGTCGTTGCATTTCTGTTCCCCCACTCCCACCCTCCACAACAACACCACAACACTTGACAACTAGTTTTGGCTTTTGTTAACGTCCCTGTAGCTTATCCGTTCGTAAAAGAACCCAATAAAATACGTACAACACTTAGAAATATTAATTACTGGATTCGATGTAAGTACTGGACCGATTGAAACCTTTAGAGTAATATCCCAGCGTGGTCGCACTCTAATGAGTGAGACTAGTAAAAGGTAAGCGACAACGAGAAAAGATAGCCTTCCGGAAGAGACTAAAAAGTATGTTCCTAGTTATGATATAGCGTTGAAAGCGAGCACTGGAAAAGTAAATACACAGGAAATATAGAAGACAGTTAGAAAAGAGGCATTGTAGCAATTTACATTGTGTCCAATTATACAAAGATTTCACTATTATTTATTTTACATTTTTTGATTTACTTCAGACCATTGAAGTACGGCCATGCTGGAGTTTTTTGACCACTGAAGTACGGCCCAAATCTTAAGGTGCTTTTCACGAAAAATCAACCCCACTACTAATATTTATTCTTTTCTAAAGTCTTGATCGTAATGAATCGGGCTATTTTGCCGTACTGCTATATAAAGGGGACGGAATAAAACGTTGTGTTCTTGAGGGAAACACTTGATCTTCACGTTGCTTTAGATCACACAGTTCTATATAAATTCAAGCGATAGCGGAGAACCGAATCCTACGACGAACCGGCCTCTCTTTTTAGGGCTGGAGCGAGGAATATTCTAATCTGAATCATTCATACGTCATGGAATCCGACTTAACTTCCATCCTTATGAGTCCTTTGTCATATGACATAGAGAAAGGAATAAGTTAGTCCAGAAATTTCACAAACTCAGATTTGTGAACCACATAGGAGACATTTGTGCTAATATTTTAATGTCAGCCTAAATTCTGGTTTATTCTTTTATTCTTTTACTCGTTTCAGTCATTTGGCTGCGGCCATGCTATAGCACCGCCTTTAGTCGAATATATCGACACCAGGACTTATTCTTTGTAAGGCTTGTTACTTATTCTATCAGTCTGTATTGCCGAACCGCTAAGTCGCGGGGACGTAAAGCACCGACATCGGTCATCAAACGTTTTGAAGCGTTTGAGGGAGGACATTCGGCGAAATTGACCGGTTCTATGGGCTTGAAGTATTGGATTCTTCCCAACAATGCAGCCTGTCACCAAGCTCACTTCATTGATGAGTTTTTCTCACCAAAACCAACATGGTATCCTTTCTTCCACACTCGCCCCATTCGCCAGATGTAGCACCTGCGGACGTCCATCTCATCCCCAAGATGAAAATGCAACTCAAAGGTCATCGTTTTAACACAGTTGTCGAGATCAGGAGCAAAACGTAGAAGGTCCTCGACTCACAGAAAACGATTTCCAGGCTGGATTCCAAAAGTGGCAGGAACGCTTTGCAAGGTGACTATTTCAAAGGAGAGGATGTTAAAACGTAAGTAAATAAGTTACTTTTTATGAAACATAGATAGGCCTTGAATGTTTTGACAACACTTCGTATTCTACTAGTCTCTTTTGGTGTGCCGCTAAATTACAGGTAGATAAACAGTCATCAGTTGTCAAACACTCACACACACACAGACATACACACACACAAATACACACAAACACACATAAGTAGATACATACGCACACACGCACGTGATATCCGGACCAACCGGCTGACTGACAATAGAGAAGCAGCCGTAAGTTAATGGAATAAACTACTGAACAAATCACAACTTGTCAGTATTATCACTTTGTTTTATACATACATACATACATACATATATACACATCTGTGTGTGTATGTATGTGAAAGTGTGTGTGTGTGTGTGTGTGTGTGTGTGTGTGTGTGTGTATGTGTTTGTCTCTGTGACGGGCTTCTGTATGCCAAATTAGCTCTCAGCCAATTAGCGCGGTGCAGTAGGAGTGAACCCGAAACCTCGTAGTTTCAAAGCCATATTCCTACGCCCGACTGCTATACTGGCACTTATCGATGTGTATCGTTACAGGAGCACTCCATCGGTTACGACGACGAGGGTCCCAGCTGATACGATCAACGAATGGGACAGCTTGCTCGTGAAATTAACGCGCAAGTGGCTTAGCACTCCACAGACACTTGTACCCTTAGCGTAGTTCTGAGGGAGATTCAGCGTGACACAGAGTGTGACAAGGCTAGCCCTTTGAAATACAGGTAACACTCATTTGTGCCAGCTGAGTGGACTGGAGCACCGTGAAATAAAGTGTCCTGCTCAAGGACACAACGCGTCGCCGGGAATTGAACTCACGACCTTACGATCGTGAGTCGAATGCCCTAACGACTAAGTCCCACGCCTTAACAATGTGTATCGTAGATATCTTTTCAATGGTTCTTTACCCGGAAATAAATGTCATCAACAATGGCGTGTTTCCTTAGCAAATCTGACTAAATTCTCACTGTCTTCATAGCACTTGAGAAGCCAGGGGAAGTAGAAATAAGAGAATTTATCTGCGGTGAAAATTGAAATTTAGAGCAGAGAGTTGCCTATTACTTCGCTACTGCTTGTAATCTTCGGGATGTATTTCCATACGGAAGGCCAATTTTTATATTCGTAAATTACTGTTAAATTAATTGAATTCCTAAACTAGATCGGAAGCCTGGGAAACAACGGGAGATAATAAGGAGGATTAGAAGAAGAAGAAAAAATGAAGTCAAGAAAATGTCCACTCTGAAAAACAATCATGGTTTTAATAAATTTAAATATTTAAATGGATTATATAAACCGCAAGAATCATAATTTGCTTCCATTAATGAAATGTATTTTATTTTTCTGTTAAAAAAATAATGGAAATACAAACTGAGCTCTTCGTGAATTTCTTAAAAAATTCCATTTCTTAAAATGCTGAATACGACAACATAAAAAAAGACAAAAAAGAAGGAAAACATGAACTAAATCCTAATGGCATATTTAATTGGGAAGGTGGACATTTTGAACAAAACACTAATTCCGAAAGCATGTCTCTAATATAGAGAAGCCTCGAGTTGTATTTACTACGGAGACGACGGGTATAGAATATAAGACTAACTACGAGTGTGTGTGGCTATGTGGCAAGAATGTTCTGGTTTCAATCTCACTACGCAGTACGTTGGACATGTGTGTTCTACAAAGGCTTCGGGCTGACCAACGCCTTCAGAGTGGATTTGACAGACGGAAACGGAAAGAAGCCCGTCGTATATATATGTATATAAACACACACACACACACACACACATATATAACACATGTAACCTCGTGGGCATCGGTACCATTTTCCTCTTTCTCCGTTCTTCCATTCTCCGAACTTTCCATCTTTCCGACGAAGGGCTACGCCCGAAACGTCATACACTCTCTCTTTCCTTTCCTGAGCGTCCAATAATACTATCCATATCACGTCCTCACTTTGTTGTTTTTTGTTTTTTTGTTATTGTGTTTTTGAACTATATATATATATATATATATATATATATACATACATATATCTATTGATAGATAGATAGATAGATACTTACATACAAACATACATGCATACAAACATACATACATATATGTGTGTATGTATGTGTATGTGTGTGTGTGTATGTGTGTGTGTGTGCGCGCGCGTGTGTGTGTGTGTGTCTTTGTGTCTGTGTTAGTCTCCCACCATCGCGTGACAAACGGTGTTGGTTCTTTATGTCCTCGTAACTTACCGGTCCGGCAAAAGTAACCAATAGAATAAATTCCAGCTTTGAAAAAAGAAAAAAGCACTGGAGGTCATTTCGTTCGACAAAAATTCTTCAACGTGGTGCTCCAGCATGGCCGCAGTCAAATGACTGACACAAGTTAGAGATAAAAGATATGTCTGTGTGTGTGTGCGCGCGTGTACGTGTGTATGAACGTGTGTGTTTATGTATGTGTGTGTGTCGTCTGTTTTATCTCAGTATGTTTTTAGTCCTGTAACGCATTTTAAACATGACGGTGTGACGCCATGTTGGAACTACGCAGATTTTATTTTATATTTTTGACGATCACAATTAACAAAATTCTATGGTTCTGACTTCAATATCTTAACATATCCGCAGCGTTTCATGTGAATTCTAATATTTATAACAGTGTTCGTCATTAGAATTCTTCCTTTTTATATGTAGCAATTCTAATTGTATCAATTTCCCTTTCCTTAAAGCCACTAAACATGAGACAAGATAAAAAAAAACAACTAATGTTGTTACGTGCGCTGCATAATATGACTAAATATAGTTAGTGACTGTTGCTGTAAGGATTACAGGTTTTCACGTGTTGTTCTTCGAGTTATTGTACAAAACGTCTTTGATTTAGAATTCGGTTGAGTATTTATACTTCGATCAGAATGGGTTAGGATTTTTACCAGTTTAGCCAAGATACGTAGTATACAATCATCACTTCACACATTGTGTATCATATCTATAAATTGACAATCTTTAATTCACAGACTACAATATCTTGTCTTTCTTCGTTTAATAGTTTTAATCATTGGATTGCATCCAAGCTGTGGTAGCGACTTGGAGGTAGATTTATTTTTTAGTGGATGAAATTGACGACAGGACTTATTTATTTAATGCTTGGCACGTATTCTCTCAGTATCATTTGCTGAATGGGGAGCTAATCAAACCAACATCGAGTTTTAGGAGGGGTGAGGAATATGTTGTTATGTATGTTGGCACTCCGTCGCTTACGACGTAGAGGGTTCCAGTTGATCCGATCAACGAACAGCCTGCTTGTGAAATTAACGTGCAAGTGGCTGAGCACTCCACAGACACGTGTACCCTTAACATAGTTCTCGGGGATATTCAGCTTGACAGTGTAACAAGGCTGACCATTTGAATTACAGGCACAACAGAAACAGGAAGTAAGAGTGAGAGAAAGTTGTGGTGAAAGAGTACAGCAGGGTTCGCCACCATCCCCTGCCGGAGCCTCGTGGAGCTTAAGGTGTTTTCGCTCAATAAACACTCACAACGCCCGATCTGGGAATCGAAACCGCGATCCTATGACCGCG
>NC_142938.1:59733498-59740998 GCF_046866305.1 Octopus bimaculoides | reverse complement strand
TCTCGTCTGAGAAGTCGTTAGGTTAAGCGTCAGCTGAATCGTTCCCACAACTTAAGGACAGAATGAAAAGGCTATGATCAGAGCCAACAATCTTCTGACTATCCTAAAACGAAATTGATATATTTCCTATATTTTCCCGGCCAGAAGTGACTCCTTCTTCCCTGTTAGATTACACTTTGAATCAATCTCTTACACTTCTTCAATGTCCTTTCCGCAAAACTCTGCTATCGAAATTCTTCATTTATTCCATTTCACACGCTAAGATTTCCTGCATAATTAACAAATAATTATTTTGATTTATCACTTTACACATTACAAAATCCATTAGATTGGGGTATGTTTTGTTTTATGCATTTCATGTTTTTTTAAAATTTCTATTTTCTTTTAGCGTTTATTTTTTTCCGTACATTTTGGCAAATAAAAAGTTAATTCTTTTTCATCAAGATTTCCATTCCAATTAAAACCTACACACACAATTTCAGTCTCTGCTGTTTTAATAGAACTAAATGTGTCTGACAGATAACAGAAAGCACTTTATATTGGAGATTTAGATGGACAAATAAAAATTACATGGTTGATTCATTATTATTACTAGATATTTTGTTTTGTTTTTTTTCTAAGACATCGCACGGAACGTCTTATTTTAATTACTATGATTGAGTAGAACACCTTATATAGCTGTAAACTCCCGACGAATTATATGTGCGACAAGGTTTCGATGCTGTTTCGGTAGTCCTATTTTATTTACTCGGCAGAAGGTGAAATCACACCTACAGCTTAATAATATTTATAAAGATTTCGAATTTTTGCCACAAGGGCAGCTTGGTGGAGGAGATTAAGTCGATTACATCGACCCCAGTGCGTAACTGGTATTTATTTAATTGACCCCGAAAGGATGAAAGGCAAAGTCGACCTCGGCGGAAGTTTTTAAGTTCTGAGTTCAATTTCCACCGAGGTCGACTTTGCCTTTTATCTTTTCGGGGTTGATGAATTATGTACCAGCTGCGTACTGGGTCGATCTAATCGACAACAATTCTCCCTGAAAACTTCGTGCCTTTTGCCTAGCGTAGAAAAGAATAATAATAAATACGATGATGATGATTTCAAATTTTAGCAGAGAGTCAACAATTTCGAGGGAGGTAGTAAGCCGATTACATCGATCCCAGGGCTCAACTGCTACCGATTTTATTGATAGCGAGGGGATAGCAAGACAAAAGTCGACGTCGGTAGAATTTGCACTTAGAATGTAAAGACTGACAAAATGGTAATAATCATTTTTACTAGCGATCTAACGACCCAGCCAAAGAACTTGTAAATGTTACACTTTTAAATTTACTCCTAAATACTTGTTGACGTCAAATATTGATAAAGATTAATAAAATAAATAAATTACACTCTGTTTAAAGTGTCTCAGTTGTCAAAAAATGAGATTAGTTACATTGGATTCCTTGCATAAAACCATTAAAATTGGATTGCACAATTTAAATCTAATTGTGCATCACCATAAATAAATAAGCCGAAAGCTGATGCAAATTGCGACTATGAGGGTGATTATGCAGCTAAAATTCAGTAATGAAGATTTTAAACGCTTCAGTGCAATCTGTTTGTTTAAAATATGCAACATTTATAGACACAGAGATAAATTACTGAAGTTTCTAGAGTACTAAATATATTATTCCTAATTTTGGCACAAGGCCAGAAATTTTGAGGGGATGGAGCAAGTCGATTACTTCGACCCCACATCTTGATGAGTAGTCTATTTATATTGTATCGCCCCTAATGCACACATTCAGGCATATAAATATACATAGAAAGGTTGTTGGCACTCCGTCGCTTACGACGTCGTGGGTTCCAGTTGATCCGATCAACGGAACAGCCTGCTCGTGAACTTAACGTGCAAGTGGCTGAGCACTCCACAGACACGTGTACCCTTAACGTAGTTCTCGGGGATATTCAGCGTGACACAGTGTGACAAGGCTGACCCTTTGAATTACAGGTACAACAGAAACAGGAAGTAAAAGTGAGAGAAAGTTGTGGTGAAAGAGTACAGCAGGGTTCGCCACCACCCCCTGCCCGAGTCTCGTGGAGCTTTAAGTGTTTTTGCTCAATAAACACTCACAACGCCCGGTCTGGGAATCGAAACTGCGATCCTATGACGGCGAGTCCGCTGCCCTAACCACTGGGCCATTGCGCCTCCACACATACATAGGAACGTACATACAATATTCAGGTTAAATTATATCCGGTTGTGGAGCCACGAACGAAAATATGTTGTGCGGTGGAAATCAGCTGCCCTCTGGATACCAATGTAGTTAGAAAACTACGGAAGGCTACATCTATGGATCATTTATCGAAGATAGGTTTTCAGTTTTACAAGAGGATATAAACGAACCTGCTGTAAATGTGTTTTCGAGTAGATAATGCATCTCCATAATCCATACGTTCCAAATGATAGTGAAATATGTGGCAATAAAGATTCAGAAAACCTTCTGAAGATTTACATGACGATGAAGACAACAAGATGCTTTCCTTTGCAAGCAGGTGTCCGGTCAACAATAAGTGTAAACTAAGAAGAGAAAAAGAATACATATATACATAAATATTCTTGAGAATTTCATACACTGGGAAATTATGCCAGCATTATATAATATTATCAGTAATTGGATATTTTAAGATATACACCGTTAAATATCTCAGATAATGAGAAAGTCACTATAATTTGGACAAGACACAGAAGGGAATTTAGCTAGATACTATGAAAAACAAATAGCAACATCTGTGACTATTAGGCGTTGAACATCTTTAAAAGACAATCGCTGATGAAAATAGAGAATCTATAAAAATAGAAAGAACTGAAAACATTGATGTGCAAATTACGGGGAACTGAAACGTGGAATTGTCTCAATAATAGGTACTTTGTAAAATATAAAAGATGTAGATATAGGTATAACCCAGATCGAGATCTTCCGTATATAAACAACATACTGAAATATCTCTAACACACAGGTATAATATTACGCAGAACACTTTCAATATATTACAAGTGAGAAGACATCACTGTCTGTACCTAAAGTGCACGGGCACACACGTGTATTTAAATATGTATGTACACACACACACACACATGTATATAAGCACTATTTGGCTTCCACTTCAGTGTCATTGTTGTTGTTTTACGGTTGTGTTAGTAATTCTGTAAACGCGTCAATGAGAAACACAAGCACAGACACAAATGCATGCGGAGATAAGGATACATACCACAGAAACACACGAAGAAGTGAACAGAATAAGGCCAAAAAGAAGAGGAGATATGAAGAAAATGTACAAATCGTGACTGAGGAGGTACCAGCTGTGACAAAAGAGTTTTGATGAAATAACCAATAAGTCTCTAATAATAACAATAAAGCTGAAATGACAGTGTTGCAGTACGTGTGTTTATTGGGAAAATGACCACACCCAAATATAACAATATCTGTTTCAATACACAATTTCATGTCAAGAATTTTGCAAAAACAATACATAAAAATACATAGATACATATATACATTCATAATATTAATAATAACAAAGAGCATGGAGACTTGTAAATGCACATCCATAAAATTTATGCTATAGTTATATACAGCATATTATAATGGCCTACACGTGTTTCCACTGCTGTTGCTACGTAGAGTTGCAGATGCAACCTTGCAGTATTTTTGGTGCAGCTTCATCAGAGTCCGTCCACTTGGTCTTCTTCGAAGTGAACTGGTTGAAGTAATTTTTTGTAAGCATAACTATAAAATGAATTTTGTGCATGTACAAGTCCCCATAGTATTTGCTATTATTAACATTAATATTTACTCGAGGTGACCTTTACTGCCCAGCGTAGGGCACCTGGAATTACCTATCGGAAGAATTCAGACTGTGGCTAACAACTAGTTGTAAACGCAGACGGTGGATACTGGTCGGTGTGGTTAACCGTCAACAGAAACTCAACTGAGAACCAACGTGGTATCGCCTGGATAATATATCCTTCTAAATTCACTTTTATACACACACACACACACAGAGAAAGAAAGAGATATATCTATATATGTATATATATATATATATATATATATATATATATATATATATATATATATATATATATATATATATATATATATATATATATATATATATATATATATATATATATACATATATATATTTATATATCTGGCGGGTGAGCTGTGGAGGGAGAGAGATGGAGGGAGAGAGTGAGAGAGAGAGAGAAAGTGAGAGATTCAGACAGTGTTAATGTGCTCAAAATACGGTCGTTCTATGTTGCCGAAAATAGTATCAATATGTGTAATCAATTAACAAAAAAAGACACATTTGAAATATTTCTTGCTAATAAATGATTAGTGAGTGAAGAAATCAGATGACTATGGTCATTAAAAAGTAGTACAGCTAACATCACCGGCGACATTTATAGGGAAATTTTGTCTCTAAATCCACCGAAGAAGCCATTACGCTTACAGATCATAGTCTGTTGAAGGTATTAACATAAATATTTAATCAGACTTGTAAACGCTATTGTTAGTAACATGAGCAAGTGATTGAAAGAGTTCTGAAACGAAACTTATTATATTCAGTATAGTAGGACTTTCGAAATGTTTCTAGATAAAAGCTAAAAAGCTTTTAGTCTGATCATATTCTATATTGATAAGGTATGTTTGAATTACTCTAGCTTTTATAGGCTGCAGATGATACGGTGTTTCAGCACACACTACATCACGATTTTTTCATGTTTTCACACGCATTTGTACATATGCGAAACACCCTCTCCACTCTCCCAGTCTTTTTCTCTTTCTTCCTTTCTTTTTACGCTGTGTACCTCTTTCGAAACACATAAATATGTTGTATATGTGCGTATACTTGTGCGCACCGACGCATTAGTGTATGCCAAAAAAAAAATATTCATACGTAATGTGTGTTTATCTCTGAGTGGGTGTGCAATATATGTGACTGTCAGGTTTTGTTGGCGTTTAAAAACACGATTCACTCGATATCAATGTACACACACACACACACATATATATGTATATATATATGTATATATATATATATATATATATATATATATATATATATATATATATATATATATATATATATATATATATATATATATATATATACACAGAGGCATATACATTTGTACTCGCACAACGAAAAATATTTTCACGACAGAAAGCAGCTGCCCACTTTCGTTAATTATATTTAACTATTGACGGTACCTCCAGTCACCATTCTAAATGTTCAATTGTTTCTCAACGTATATTTGTTTCAATATTCTAATTATATATATATTTTTTAATACAATAGACCTACAACTGTGATACAAATTATATTTTTTACGTTCTTGAACAATTGTTTTTTTTTTCTCTCTCTGCTCACATACATTTGCAAGAAAAAAAAAGAGGAAAAAAAACTTTAATGTAATTACGAGAATAGTAGGTCGCAGTGCGCTGGCATTCGTTGTAACATAACTCACGTAAATACAAAATCGAAATATATTTGGTGCATTGCCATAAACATATGATGTCGTCTTGGTGACCAGAAAGAATAGACGTAGGAATTAAATGTCTTTCAATATTTTTGATACGTGCATTTAGATTTAGAATATACTTTTCAGTAATGTCTAGTTTCTCTTGAATTTTAATATTTATGGGATTGGTGGATGAATCGTTAGCAAGCCGTGCGATATGGTTAGTAGCATTTCATCTGTCTGATTTTTTTTTTTTTTTCTGATTTCAAATTCCGCCAAGAGCGATTTTGAATTACATCCTTCGGGCTCGATAAAATAATTACCAGTCGAGCGCTAAGGCTATGTAATCGACATACTCTCTCCCATAAATTTCAGGCCTAGTGCCAAAATTTGAAACAAATACCTATGGGGTAGATGTAAAAACTTATTAATCCACCCCATAAATTGCAAGCCTTGTGCCAAAATCCGAAATCAGTATGTATGTATGTGGATGGTGGAAGCACGTAGCTTAGTGGTTAGGGTGTTAGGTTCATGATCATAAGATTGTGGTTTCGGTTCCTGGACCGGGTGATGCATTGTATTCTTGAGCAAAACACTTCATTTCACGTTGCTCCGGTCCACACAGCGTGCACAAATGAGTAACCCTGCAATGGATCAGCATCCCATCCAGGTGGGGAATTTATACGCCATTGAAACCGGCCCTCATGAGCCTGGCATGGCTCGAAAAGAAAACACTTCTTTTTTTTATGTATGTGAATGAGAAGGCGGCGAACTGGGACAGTCATTACCGCCCCGGAAAATGTTTACCAACATTTTCTCCGACTTTACATTTTGAGTTCAAATGCCACCGGGTTCGACTTTGCGTTTCCTCCTTTCAGGGTCGATAAAATAAGTACCAGTGGAACACTGGGAGTTGATGTAATCGAATTTCCCCTCTCCTCCAAAATTTTTCACCTGGTGCCAAAATTTGAAACCGATGTCTGTGTTGAAGCGGGCAGTATTGATAGCATTGTAATCATCATTCATTCGGAGTTAAAACTTTATTGTTCGTAACTACTGGTAACATGTGTTCTTGATTATTACCACTTAAGAGACGTGCTTTTATCTTTTATTTGTTTCAGTAACAGATCTGAGGCCATACTGGTGCACCGGCTTGAAAGATCTTAGTCGAGCAAAGCCACCTCAGGAGGTACTTACTCCAAAATATGTTTTTGCGGAACCTGTTAAGTAACAGGGATGTACATAAACCAATATCACTTGTCAAGCGTTACGTGGGGTGAGGAACAAACACACTTTGGCATTTATATAAACATATTCTTTTGTTTCTTTCTGTTGTTAACGTCATTAGGCTTCGGTCATCCTAGGGCACCGCCTTGAGGAATTTTTAGTTGAATGAATCGACCCTAGTATTTAGCGTAATTTTAAAACTTGTAACTTATTTAAACATGTAGCTATATTACTGGGATGTAAACACACCAGCAGCGGTTGTCAGGCGGTAGTGGGAGACAAACATATGCACACACACGTAGTAGGTGATACTTGCTCAATGTGCTACGAAGTAAATCTGAAAGCGGATGAATATGGCGGGGAAGCAAACCTCTTATTCTACAAGTCCCCCAGTGCCTATATGTGTATATAAGGCAAGAATCTACATATTTTGCATTTACAGAATTTATTCAGAAAGAGGTTGGTCTATTCGGGGCTATAGTAGTAAGCACCCAAAGAACCGCTGGTGCGATTGAATCCAAACTAACGTGATTAAATAGCCTGCTAGTAGGATTAAATGTAAAATCAAAAGCTTGTAAATAGATGAACGAAGCCACAGTTTCAAAAACTCACTTCGGTGCTGCACGGATTAGGTTCTGTTTGATATTATTGCAATGTAGAGAAGTATCTGATACCATATCCTCAGATTTATCAAGAGCTTTTGATGAAATATGCTGAGAAGAAATTATATAGCAATCCATCAGGTGGCCAGCTTT